>NC_089741.1:69383288-69395788 GCF_040412425.1 Macrobrachium rosenbergii
GAAGGCAGGGTGGTAGAAGAAATAAAATATATATATATATGGAATACCAGAGACATATATACAATATATATATGCCGATTCATACATTTATGTATATATACACAAAATATAAGTCATGTATATTTATCATCATACATAAATATATATAATATATATATATATGTCCGTTATATGGTGAGTCAGCGAGTATATAAAAGCAGCAGCCGAAAAATTTCCCGATATATATAAATATATATATATATATATATATATATATATATATAATATATATATATATATATCTATATTTATATGGAAAATGCCAGAAAAACGTAATTGAGCTATGAAGAGGGTAACTCTTGCAAAAAAAATAAATAGGTTAACTTCAAACTGGGTTTGCATCGGGGAGATTTCATCAGTGATCATCTTATGTATCTTCTGCAAATCATAATGTACAAGATACATAAGCCTGGGAACTTACCTTTGAAGACAATGGTTTCTTTATATACCACACCCAACACAAAATCGCAAAAACATAGGCCCTCTCTTTCAAGTCTTCTCAATCTTGATAATTACTGGTCACCAACATTTCCTTAGAATTTAATAATCTTCATGTTAAGAATCCAATGGTCTTTCCAGTTTTGATATAGAGTCACCTATTCACTAATATACCAGTGGAGAAAACAATCAGTTATATTTTGATACTATTTTTAATGATCAGGACAATTCATTACCAGGAGGTAAATGACCCATCAGATTGTAAAGACCTGTTGCAGTCTTCTTGATTTACTACCTTTGTGTTTAATGATTTTACATGCAAGTTGTAGGTTTAGGGAATGGATAATCAATTAAGCTGCATTTTCTCATGATTTTTATGCATCAAATTCGAGGAAAGCTGCTAGACAGTGTTCTTGATTTTATTACCGTTACTTTAATTCACAGTTATGTTTAGGGAAAGAGGACATTTTAAAAAGAACACTTTGAAAGTTTTTTATCAGTATGCAAATTCACTACATAATAACATTAAATTTATCATGAATTAGAAAATAACCATGGATCCTTTTTAGACCTTCATCCGGGGATGACAATAATTTCATACTGCAGTGAAAACTGCAAGAATACCTTTACTGGTCTTGACAGAATTTTGCTATTCAGTTTTTATAATTTTAAAGCCAATTCCCTGTCCACTATCTCCTCCACAGGACCATAACAGCCATCCGACTGGCATCTTTTGGTAAAAAATAGGTTTTCTATATTATTATCATAAATACTTTTGCTATCCATCGAATTTATTTATTAGTATGCTCTAAAAATTGTACTGTCCTTCACCCTCCATTATATCAACTTGACACATAAATTAACATATTATATAAGTTTTGTTTTATGACACCTCTTTCCTTAGTCAATCTAAAAAGGATTTTAATTGTTTATTTTCATCAGTTGAAATTTCAGTAAGCTTATTTTCCATTTAGATTTTATAGAATGAGAATTATTGGTGGTTTGTCTTACTCACAAAAATACAGCCAACCTTTAATTAGTCCGGTGTTTTTATTTATTTACTAATCAAATCAATGCCATTATCATACTTAAATGACGTGGGAAACATCACGAAGAAATTAAGGTCAGATGTGACAGCCATATTCAGAATGTTAGCTTTTTCACAACTGGGTGCAAGTTGTCCAATCCTTGAAACATCAACTATTAGAAATCATAAAACTATGCAAAAGTAAAGTAAACTATAATGATTTTAAGATTATAATAACCAGTCAAGACGAACACCATCCATATTCTTGAATCATTAGCGATCATGATAAAACTTGTTCCCTCTTTGAACAATCATTCCTCATCCATGCCCCTGTAAATATAGCTTAAACCACACCCCATATATGTTTATTGTTTCATACTTGCAACTGAACTTCAGGGAAAAGGTCTGATTAGGAAATATTCTATTCCTTTCTCTCTCTCTTTTTTTTACAATTTTATTTTTAGGTTTACCTCATTTGTATTGATATTTTACTTTATCATGATTTATTTGAACAAATATCCTAACTTTTCTTCCTGTACATTTGCATATTTTACTTTGTATTTAAGCCTTGAGGATGAAACAAGGATCTAATTAGAAAATCCGTGGGATGAATAAAGGAAAACCATGTACCAAATGTCAGGTTTAGTGCCTTCTTGTGTATTTGCTGAGAATATACAATTTTTTCACACAAAAATGTATACACACACATTACACACACACACACATATATATATAAGTATATATATAGCATATATATATATCCAAGAACATATATATATATATATTTATATATATATATTATATATATAAATATGTATATATATATATATATATATATATATATATATATATATATAAATATATATATATATATATATATATATATATGTGTGTGTGTGTGTGTGTGTTTAGTATGTGTGTGTGTGTATATATACACACACACACACACACACACATATATATATATATATATATATATATATATATATATATATATATATATATATATATATATATATATATATATATATATATATAGATATATATTCCAACCTTTTAGTAAGAAGTTCAGATTTACTGGTAAGTTTTAATAGCATTCTTACAATATTTCATTTTCTTATGATACAATGATCTTTGTAGCCAAAAAGTAATTTGTTACAAGAGTTTGTTAAATTATATTTTTATTTTTGAAAGAAGTTTTTCATGAGGATTTATTACTAAAGGTCTTATATCTGCAATGTTCGTATTATTTCTGTTTTGTTGAAAAAAATATCGGTATCAGTTGAGCTAATGCTGAACTGATATCAGAATTTAAAAATCCAACTACGAAGCTGAAAATTTTACATATTCAAGAAATTCTGTCATTCATCGTTCGTAATTTTGTATGCTTAACTGATGAACGAACAAAGTAGCTCGCTCACCAGAACTGATTCATATCACGAATTCACATTTCGTAATTCCGATCGGAAATCTAGAATGCATTTACTTATAAGTGATAAGCGGAAAGAGTAAAGGCCATTCCGGTTTGATCAATAATGAAAATTTATTTACCTTGTTTTTTGTAAGTTTGAAATTAGACTAGCACTTCCATTTAAGTTTACCGTACAATGAGCATTAGTATTTTAATAACTGATTGACATTTAGATTACCAGGCATCCTAACTAGGCTGACAAACCTACATTTAACATTTACTAGAAAAAGGATGGATCAGAAGAGTTGTAATACGATACTATGTTGAGATAGTCTAATCCTGGAACATCAAATTTAATTATGACTCCCACTGGATTCCCTAAGACTACTTTTTCTTTGTCGGTAACGTTATTGTGAAAGGTCTCGGGATTAACTACTCGTATTTCTTGATTAAAGTAATTTTATCGCTGTACTAAATACTTAATCTCCCTTCTCTCTCACACAAATTTTCCCTATCTCCTCACTATTTTCTCAGTTATCTTTTTTAATCGTCCATGTCCTTTTTCTCCTAATGAACTTGGTCTTATCTGCTGTTTGCTGGCTCAGCCTACAGCGTTCAAAGACGACTCCATATACTTTCCCAAGTTTTAACGACTCATCGCTAAGATTTAATTGTCATTCACAAAGACAAGAGAGTACTTAGAACCCGCCTTTTGTTAGGTATAATGAAAAATCTAGCTTTCTTTTCATCTTTCCCTCTCTCCCTCCCTCTCCCTCTTTTGCTCTCCCGCACTTGCAAAAAGAAATGCCTTCACTTTGAACGTTTAGTGTTTGCAGCTTTCCTCCATAGGAACTGTGTGGGGCTGAACCTGTCGCGCTCGTGGAAATGAAAAATAAGGTAAATAATGTATATTTTCCGACAAATTTTGATAATTATATTTGACATAGGAAACGATAATTTAAATATATTTAGGTTCGTGATTCTACTGACGTATTTCAGCTAGATTCAAAATAAAGACTATATCCCAATCAGTTTTGGAAGACATGCCTGGTGTCAAGGGTGAGAAGGGTGAGAGACCAGAAATACAGATTCGTTACTATTGGTGCAATTTCCTTATTTCCATATAGTACATTTCATTAACGTGTGTGTGTGTGTGTGTGTGTATATATATATATATATATATATATATATATATATATATATATATATATATATATATATATATATATATATATATATATATATATATATATATATATGTATGTATATATATATATATATATATATATATATATATATATATATATATATATATATATATATATATATATATATATATATATATATATATATTTATATATATATATATATATATATATATATATATATATATATATATATATATATATATATATATATATATATATATATATATATATATATATATATATATATATACATATATATATATATATATATATATATATATATATATATATATATATATATATATATATATATATATATATATATATATATATATATATATATATATATATATATATATATATATATATATATATATATATATATATATATATATATATATATATATATATATATACACACACAGACACAAAGAAACAGCTTCCGTGTAATTCTTTTTATAAATGTATTTCAGACAGTTGACAGTTTCATTTCATATTCCGAAATTCATATACTTTGAAATGTTAGATATTTAACCTTTGCTTACACACTCAGTTCATCGCATTATGCATTTCATTTAAAAAAATAGCAATTATATTTATCATTGCCGTAATGAATTTTAGAATTTCAAGTTCTCTGTAACATTTTTATATCCTGTTTTACAGAAACCCGGCGTCATGGGAAAAGGGTTATTAATTTAGCTGGAAAGTAAATTAAAGCCGTCCTTAGAATTACAGTTAAAGGTTCCTTGCTTTGCATGCCGTTCTGTGATTGTCTCACTCAGATATTTTTGGAAAGCTAGAAAAAGGGCAGCATTTTAAAATGACAATATTTCTGTAGTAACGGGATTCCTTTTGGCTTATAAAGCTTAACAATTTTTTTTTAATAAGTTAATTCATTGCCTTCCGGTCAATTTTTACGATTTATCACTTTCGTTCTTTGGCAACCTGAGAAGAAAAATCCTAGTTTATATGTAAATTAACGTGAAACTGAATTGTCCTAACATGTATCTTTTACTGTATTTCAATCTGCAAGACTTGTTTTTGGAATTTCCATCTGCAGAGTGACAGGTGGGGTTGTGCAATGACTCACTCCGACTGCTTGGTTCTCAACAATGGGGTCTATGTCATGGAATCCATTTCTATATTTTCCTTTTAATTAGTGCCGTAATCTATGAATATGAGTAAATAGAACAATATTTTTTTAAGTGTGAAACAGCTATAACTCACATGCCATATACCAAACGTTTTCTACTTATGAAGCAAAAAGATAAATTAACCATGGTAGTGGTGATATACCACCGACATAAAAAGAGAATGTTAAAAAATGGGAAAAATATAGCAGAGAGAGAGAGAGAGAGAGAGAGAGAGAGAGAGAGAGAGAGAGAGAGAGAGAGAGAGAGAGAGAGGGAGAGAGAGATTGTGTATATCTCGTTATGTAAATATCTGTTTCCGTGTTCTGATATCATAAATTAGCGGTCATACAAACTCGTTTCCTCACCTTTGAGCAGCAGGAGTTAATTAAGATTGATGTGTAAGAGAGAAATATCGTGCGCAGTATATGAGCGAGGGGAAAGGCGAAGACAATTATTGGAAGCAAGAATCTGATAATAAAGCTGGTAAACTGGGGCGAATTATCTTTTAGGAAAACTGGGGATACAAGAGGAATATCTCTTAATATTTTTTTTTTTCTAAAATTATTTACATACCGTGTTATTCATAATGATACCAAATATTACTTCATAAGGAAAGCTTTGGAAAATTACTTAAATTTTGCACTCGGGGAAATACGCATTATCTATGTAAACACACGAACCACCCAGCTGGTAGGCAGCTATGCACCAGAAGGCTCTTGGGGAAAATATATTAAGAAACTACAATTATTAGAGTAGAATTACTGAATGAGCATTTACCTTTCTATTTGAGTAGCTCTGCGTTATGTGGAAAACTTTATTTATAAGCATTACTCTCTCTGTCTCTCTCTGTCTCTCTCTCTCTCTCTCTCTCTCTCTCTCTCTCTCTCTTGCCCACACATTAAACCCCCAACAAGCGTGAAAATAGTTGTCATAAATAAACAAACAAATTTTGATAAGACTGACAGAACATTTCATTCCAGGAGAAATCCGCGAGAGAAGGAACGCTTAAATCTGTGATGAACAGAGACTGCCGGACACTGGCAGCCTTGGAGAAAAAAGAGGATAACTCCTATCATTTCTGCACAGCCTCTAATATTCCTTAAGACAGGGATGAATTATTTGCAGACGGATGCCCGAATCAAGCCAAAGGGAGGCGTCTCGAAATTCAGTTGGGGAATCGTCATATCCTCATTTTCTTAAACCCCTTAACTTTTGACTTGTGTCTTCTCTGTATCCTGAAAAATATTCTATTTAGAATTTATTCGTTGTACATTATCTATGGTTCATTTATGAGATTCTTGGATATATGAAAGAGTTGATTGCAAGTATTTCACAAGAGGGAAAGGAAAGATTTAAAGAACTCAGTAAAACGATAGAACAAAAAATTTTTGAGAAACTTTTAAAATTAAAGAAATATAGACTGAAAGATGTTATAAAAGAATAAGACTAAGAAAAACAAAACAGAAAACTAAGAAATAAATATATGAGACACTTCAAAAGACAAACTGAAACTGATTTCGCAAGTAGGTATTTATTCTGACTTCCCTGGAAAATTTGCGTGCGGCCCTGCATTTGTTTTATTATCCATATCGTTCCCAGTAAAGGCGAATTTTCTTGTAAAAGCGTAGCAATATAATTTCTGTTGATTGCGAACCTGATTTTCCCGATAAAAGATGATCAAATTCTGTGAGCATAATATTCCAAATAATCTTAGCTTGGTTTCAAAGCTTTACATAAATTGCTAAAATTAGAATGATTAAATTTGGTTTTTATTATTTTATAAGACTTTTGATAAAGGGAAACCGAAACCAATTTTGAATATAGAAAATTCTGTCTTCAGCAGAAAGATCTCTAATTTAAGTACATTTTTATATTGCCTGAATATTCGGTATTTTAAAATACATGGTTTCATTGTTTTTATTTTTTATATGTCCAAAACAGCGTACTATGGAGTCTATACAAGCTAAGACGAAAATGCAGAGGTTTGTTCTGTACTTCAATTTCTCACCCGACTACGATTTTCATCATCTAAATCTTTTGTAACGACCGTTGATCAAAGATTTTTTAGATATACCTCAATAATATCTTATGTTTATATTTACTTCAAAGGAAAAAGCACCAAAGAAGTTTTTTACAGCAATACTCGCTGGAGGGTAGGGTTATTTATTCGATATATGTCCAGCATTATTATTAATTAAAAATGAATTTTGTTATGCTTTGTGGATTTTGGCGTGCCCCTTCCCCGTTACTGTATTTCGTTGGAGCCTCTGTCTTTGACAGTTAAAACTGCCACTTACGTTTGTTAAGAAATTGATTGCCGTTAAAATGTCTTTTTTGTTATGATTAATGTGTGATCTTTGCGATGCTTCAGAAGATTCGTTGATATACATTCCCATTGAAAATAGATATTAAAGTAGCTTAAACATAGTAAATAGCAAAATGTATTGAGCACAGTAATCAAAAGATTGGAAAAGAGTAATTTTTGTACAAAAGGATATGTAATTACAAAATTGCGTTAGAATATGAGCAAACATTAAAGATTATTTTATTAAAAACTGAATTAGCCTCTAAAATCTCATCAGGATCGAGCATTTACACTCTTCAAAACAAGTGTCTGTTCTCGAATGATAAAAAGAGGAAACATTTTTAGCATTACCTAACGCCGCCCATCCCCCTCTCCATTTCCACACATAAAATTTAAGCTTACCTGACAGTACCCTAAAATATTCACAATTTTCATCCCTGAACTCATGAAAAAAGTGAAAATGTAATAAGAATCTAGAATGTATGAAAAATCAGTCCAAGGAAAATTGAAGAAAAAAATTATTACCATAACAGGCCTGGTGCTGAATGATCACAACTCCTGTAATATGTTCTTTTGTTTTGCTAAGAGTATTCTTGGCAGTAACTCTTGTCCAGGTGTAAAAATATTTGCCAAGGCTTTATTGAATATACTCCTATCTGTCTGTCCCTCATGTTTCTCGAAGTGAGGTAAAATGGCTCTGTAGAACAAAATGCTACTCTCAGAGAGAGAGAGAGAGAGAGAGAGAGAGAGAGAGAGAGAGAGAGAATTAGTTTTTTATCAATTCTGTACATCAAAAGCGTATATGGACAAAATTAATGTATGGTGTTGATGTTCAGATAGAGAGAACTGGATCTGCGGCGCCCAAATTTTTCAAGAACCCTTGAAATATGTTATTTTCTCTCAAAAATCTATCTCTTTAGAGGTAAAATTTCGAACTCTTTATTACTCATAAGCACAAGCAACACTGGATATAACAAAAGCAGTGGAAAAATACTTGTTGCTTAATAACAAAAATGAAAGCGGTGGGGTAAAGACGAGTGCATAAAGTGAATATTAAAAACAGAAAGGAAGACGTCCATGAACAGAGTTTTAATCACTCAAGCCCTGAAAATCATGCCTTCAAAACGGCCAAGGCCAAGTGTGGGCAGCTGGTCTTCAAATCTAAAAGAAGGAAATGAAATTTTCTTTTCAAAGGGTGATAACTTTGGACGCATGTGCAATTACTTTCTAAGACTTATTGTGTGATGGTGATGTATTGTAAATGAAAGGAGAGAGAGAGAGAGAGAGAGAGAGAGAGAGAGAGAGAGAGAGAGAGAGAGAGAGAGAGAGAGAGAGAGAGGCAGCGATAGGGAGAGTGAGAGACATGGACAGAGAGGCATAGAGAGACATAGATAGAGGTGGGATGACGGCAGAGAAGTAGACAGACAGACACAGACGTCCATTAAAGCAGAATGAGGTTAACAGTTGCTAAGAGTATTTACGCATAATGAATAGACCTACTCTCAATGAGCCCTCTGTTTTTCAACAATTTTGCTTTCCCAACAAGTACATATCAAGCAGCCCACGCAAGAAGCAAGTAGGCCTCTTTTGGGCCTCACCTAGTGGAATTACCGATTTTCTATGATTATTGTTCATCCTAGACCTCTCTCCCTCTTTACGAACTCTCAGTTGTCCCATTTCCTGCTGAAGTTTCTCTTCTGCTGAGCTCTCCATAGTCCAGGCAAACCGAAAAACAAGGACAGAACTCCTGAATCACCAGAAGGCCCGAGTAACGGGAATAGCGCACCTTGGACCCAAGTCAAAAGCGAGGGAACAGAAGGCATATAAGGAGGAGGTCAGAGGTCAAACAGAAGCAGTATTGGGCAGACCTCTATAGGAAGCAGACTCCTTGTCGATCGGCACCCGCCTACCACCCACAGAGATCCTCTCTGTCCTTTGTTGACCGAACCAGTGCCGCATTTGTGCAAACCGTTGGTGTCCATATTGACAAACTCCCAGCTGGCTTTATCTTCAAAACTTCTTGTCCCAGGCATTCAGGTACTGCGTGGTTTTGGAAAGTTATTTCGGCAACACCTTCTCCAACTGTATTTCACGCTACTCATTTCCTCCATTGCAATCCTCTTAAAAACCTTAACGAATTGGTGTTAACGTTAGGCTGCGTTCACACCAATGGAGAAGCGTCGAGTCGAGTCACGTCAAGTCACGATAATTCATGACGCATCATGAATCGCCAACCCAGTTTTAACAATGATTTGTATGGGCCTTTGAAAGAAACCGTTCACTCCGAATGTGTCGAGTCACATTACGTCACGTTGCGACGCATTGCTTTAAGTTACAAATAGAGCTGGACCTATTTTTGGTGTCAGTCATAGCGAGTCTCAAGTGCCGTTTGCAAGTATGCTGGTCGAACTACTAATAAACTTAGTTCGGGAGAGCCCTGCTATCTATGATGTCAGTGACCCCAACCACCGTGATCGTGACTTCATTGTCAGTTTATGGAAAGAAATTGCTGCTGGCAATGTCATGTACAGGTAAAAGAAAACAGTTTTATCCACTTTGAACCATTCATTATGCGTTGAATGATACATTTTGCATATATTATACTATGAACTATAGGCTAACATAGCTTAGCACTCAAAATAGCCGAAATTATCAATATCCCTTTCTACCCATAGGCCTATTTTTATAATTATGTATTCTGTTAGGTTAGGTAGGTTTTCCACTTTTTCAGGTGGTCTATTATGCTAAAAACCTGATATTAAAGGTTTTTACTGGTTTAAGCCTCAAAACTAGATGTGGCGCTCTCATCCAGAATTACCTGGTAACAAAACATTCGAAATTTCAGTGGTATTTTACCTTGGAAAAATAACTGTGTTGATCCTTTGATCTCTCTCTCTCTCTCTCTCTCTCTCTCTCTCTCTCTCTCTCTCTCTCTCTCAATAATCATCTAAACTGTCACTATTAGTGCAGTGTGTCATTTGTTCAGATGATGCACCCAGATTCGAGGTTTAATTTTACGTCTGCGGCGACAAAGCCACGGCAAAGCATAAATTTTAGCAAGAGAATATGTACCCATTCTCAACAAAACCTGTTGTGGTAGTGTGGCAATATAGAGATAAAAAAAGAGTATAGATTTGACTTCTTGGCGCAGTAGGTTGACGCATTTGGTGTGAACAGGGTTTCATCAAAATGAACAAATCAAATGAATTATCGTGACTTGACGTGACTCGACTCGACTCGACGCGACTCCCTTGGTGTGAACGCAGCTTTACTTGTGTTAAATTGCTCATAAGTATCACTCCCAGTTTGCAGTTCCTCATTGGACGGGTTGGTATCGTTCTCAGCCAGCACTCTGCTGGACCCGCGTTCAATTCTCCGACCGGCCAATGAAGTATTAGAGGAATTTATTTCTGGTGATAGAAATTAATTTCTCGTTCTCATGTGGTTCGGATTCCACAATAAGCTGTAGGTCTGGTTGCTAGGTAACCAATTGGTTCTTAGCCACGTAAAATAAATCTAATCCTTCGGGACAGCCCTAGGAGAGCTGTTAATCAGCTCAGTGGTCTGGTTAAACTTCTTCGTTTTTAACGTGCATTTTTTTCCCATTATTATATGGGGTAAGCACGATGCCTTCTTTTGAAGGACTTGGATTTGGCGGTGGGGTAGGCCGTAGCCTCGATCGGCTGCCCTGCCTGACATCGCTTAGAGTGGTCTGGTTAAACTAAGGTGTACTTAACTTTTTAACTCCCAGATTGCATTATATTTTGTCTTGAATGGCTCCTTCTCTCAGCCTTCAGCACTCTAGGTAACCTGTATCCATCGCTGTAACAACCGAAGTGACTGCGTGCATTTCTATAATGCAGAATAGGTGTAGCCAATGTACTGCTGCATCACCCTACTGTACCAGGGTATCTCACCTTTCATCAATCAACTTTGAGATTTCCTCAGGGTATAAGCTATATAACTGTGGCACTGCTCTATCTGTTTATGTAACATAATCCCGAGTGCCAGTATGTTATTAATCATCTTTTAAGAGATTCTCTCAGCGTATAATCTGGATGTTTCTGGCACATTTACTTTGTCAATTAACATATACAAGGGGCCAAGGAGTCAGTGCTTAGAGCTCAATTTATTACTCTTCTGATTTTGTGTAACTATAACTAATTAAGTTAGACATTGATTTTTCCTTACAGCCCCATTTAAGCTAACTTTGAAATACCTTCCTTTCTTGTTATGAATATTGACCGCATGTTGGATGCAGACACACCTCAGGTAAGAGAATATCTCCGTTGGTAGTCGATATTCATATGACAGTGTAAGTGATTTTTTTTGTACATGAAAAGATTGTTAAGAAGATATGATTTTAGTTCATCTAAATGAGGAGCCGGAAGCATTTCATGGCATGGATTGCCCGTATTCCATGGCAGGAATACTGAGTTCCACATAAATTTAGAATAGCTATTTTTTTTTAAATATACATGGCAGAAATGAACGCAATCCTTAAATACCTTGAAATCAATCTCTCTCTCTCTCTCTCTCTCTCTCTCTCTCTCCTTTCTTCCTTTTCACGAACACAGAGAAACAAACATACCCTTGCATATTCTTCTTCTTCTTCTTCTTCGTTTAACGTATAAATACCATGGCGCATTACACAGAGTACGAAGTTACTATCCCTCTAAGTATTAGAGAGGAAATGGAAACGTTCTTTCATGAAGGATATTGTTGAGGGCTGACAGAGTTTCCCTGAAGCGAGGAGTAAATCCTTTCGATAAGAAAGGACCAGGGAAGAAACGCCCTCTCGGCCTAGAAATAAGATTTTTTTTACCAAGGAATAATGTCTTCTTTTTGGCCAATATCTAAGATCTTTCTTCTCCGGGTTTCTGACATATATTCACACAAGGATGAAAAATATCCTCATGAAAAATGAAGAAAATAAAAG
>NC_089741.1:69400788-69405788 GCF_040412425.1 Macrobrachium rosenbergii
TTCAGAACAACCAACCATTCTTCAGAACAACCTACCATTCTTCAGAACAGCCAACCATTCTTTGGAACAACCAACCATACTTTGGAACAACTAACCATTCTTCGGAACCTCGCCTCTGCATTTCGCAAATAAGCGATTGTTGTGTATATGTTACTTACCATGCACTTTACATGCCTCGTACATGATGTGCATATTACTTCTAACTTACCCTGTGATCTCACCGCACACTGAGTGCCTGCTCCAAGTCTGCATCATTTGTGTAACTTGGGCTGTGTTATCACCTATTCAAACCTTGCATGTTCCCACCAGTGTGCTTATTGCATAACTGGCCCAGTGGTTTCACCACACATTGAGTGCCCACAGATTTTGGCACTTCTAGCCAATCTTGCACCGTGTTTCCATGCCCATCCACACTGTGAGTGCCACTATCTTGGCCCTCCGGACCACTGGCACCATAAGTGCCACCACGTCCATTGTATATCATAACATAAACTGCATCTGTGCCACCCAGCACTGAGTGCCACCAGCGAATCCTTCACCTTATTTGCACCTCAGGTAACCCCATTGGACCCTTGAGTACCACCTACACACTCCAAGGAATGCTCTCAATGCCACCCCTTTTATTAGGGAGCACCATTCACAGTATTTGCAGGCCCTCACCTGAGTTACTGCATTTAGTATCCGACATAGTACCACCCATTTCCACCCTGCTGAGCCACATATTAGTTCTCTGGAACAACCTTCACCCTACCAAAGGGGCACTCCCATTACTGAGTAGCCTACCACAGGTACTTTCTCATTTAATAGTGGTGCTGTCCACTGGCCAACACATTGCATAACCACACCCTGCCAAAAGCAGGGTGCCATTTCCATTCCACGCAATTGGTTGCATGGTCCACCACCTACCTACTTCAAATCTTGCTTGGAACTTAAAGCCCACTACAACCACAGCAATATGTCTGCCAAAGACTACAGGGCCTTCCTGGAAATTGGAAAGGGGACAGCCCTCACGGGGAGGCAATTGAACATGTGGGCTGCCACTAAGAAGGATAGAGACAAGACAGAGACTGCCACTGAGAAGCAACAATAGTTTGTACTAGCTTTGGCCCAAGAGAAAAGTTCTCTTGCTGAATTGGAAAAATTAAAAAGGGAGGACAAGTGAAGCAGGAGAGTGCCATGACACTTGCCCAACATAGGGCAGCACATCCAGCTCTGGCAACTCCAAATTCCACCCTCACAGCATAAGCTTGCTAATCCTGAAGTGGAACAATGCAGAACCTGAGGTATGGCTCGAACAAATGGTGTGCATCTTTAGCAACTATGACACCAGTGAAGCTGAGATCTCCTTGATCCTTGCCAAACACACGAGCATCAAGGACTGGTGGCCTTCCGCTCCTTAGACAATGGTGGTCAGGGAACCTCAAAGAGGTCAGAAAGGCGGTCATCAAAGCCTACGAAATTACTCCTGGATGGTGGAGACAACATTGGCACAGCCTACCCAAGGAAACGGGTCACACTTTGGCAAATTTGGCCTACCATAAGACTCAGGCTGTTAAGTGTTGACTGGAAGCCCTCAAAATCACAACCTTTGAGGAACTTCTAGAGCACATGCAGCTGGAGGATTTCTTTTATTACGCACCAAGTTCATTAGCTACCTACCTAAGTGAAAAAAGTCCCAAGACGCTCAATGAGTTCTGCCGCTTAGCGGATGACTGGGACACCTTTCATCCACCCACCAGTTCCCTGAGTTGGGAGATAACTCCTCCTGGTCACACCTCAGTGCCAGCCCAACCAAAGAATGGGCCCTCTTCTAAACCTCTCATATGCACTCATTGCAAAAGGAAAGGGCACTTGGAATCCCAGTGATGATCTAAAGGAGGAGTTGCTGCCGTGCCTCCCTCTGACCAATCCAAGCAACATCAACAATCTCCCTGAGCTCCTAAAGGGGAATTCAGCAACCTTTATTGCACTACATGCAAAATCCATGGGCACTTCACCAACTGGGAGGATTTCCCTAGCAAAGCAACTACACCCACTGTTGCACTGGTGGTTACCAATTATCCAGCCAAGGAGCCAATATTTGTGGCACCTCCTTGAGGTCACTACCCCACATGCTAGGTCAAGGCATTTGAAGCCACTGGTGCACAAATCTCCCTGATTCGGGAAGATAAGTCCCCTTTGGGGATAAAATTAGAAAACACTAGCTTATCACCATCAAGAGTATTAATAATTTGAAATTGACTCTCCCAACAGTTTGTTTGAGGGTCACCAGGACCCATAGTACCAAAATCTGCACACCTGCAATAGCCAAGTACCCTCCTGGAGGCTATATGACTTACTCCCGGTACAGGACTCTCTGTCTCCACCTAACTTAGAATGACCCAGGGGTCTTGCCCCCTCACAATTTCTATCAGAAACTAATAGTCCTCCCAGACCTGCCTCAAACTCCCTGCCAGTGCCACTTTAGCACCCTGAGTAGCGCCACACTCCATCCATCCTGAAAGTTGAGCCCTTTCCAAATTCAATCCCTGTGCCTGGCCCTGACTTAGTGCCAGTGCCAGAGCACACCATAGATCTCCCTTCAGGAGATCCAGTCCGGCCCATCTCTCTTCTGGCTTGGCCCCACTACCAGTGTCTGTGAGAGAGGCAACCCATAGTTTACTAGGGTTCACTCCAGATTCCCCTGACCACAGCAGAAACTCACCCCCTGGCGCTGCTCACAACCCATGCCTGAGTTGGTCATTGCAATGTGTGAACCTCTCTAACGCACAACTACTTGGTCCTCTATTTACTAGTCCTCAAAAGATAAGATTCTGGTGGACAATTTTCTAGCATCCCAGCTGGTCGCAGAGATCAAAGAACTGCAATGGCAAGTGGTTAATAATTGTTGGTATTGCCCTTGCTTCAGTTGTTGCAGCAGCTGGAGTAGGTGGCATTCCAGTGCCTTCCCCGGACTCAGTTCCAACGACTCCTACAACATTGAACCATCAACCTAAGAAATTTGAGGAAGAAAAGTCAGCAGCGTAGAACGTCCAGGTAATCTTCTACAGCCACCGAGCTCACCCTGGCACTCATGCACATATGGCACAGTGCCCCACTTTAACTGAGTAATTTGGCACTCAAACCAGAGCAGGATGCCAGGTTACTTCCCTTACCATCACTCCTTTGTAAACTTGTAAATTACTTTCTCCTGGTAACTTTAATCATGTATACTCTCATTTTGTGCCTTGTAACAGCTCACCTTGTACTTTGCATTACTCTTTTACTTTGCCCAATGCAGAGTACCACTCACCAGATCTCCTGGCCCTGTGAGTCATTGACTTTACTTTCCACTCAAGTACTTGCATGGCAACTTCATCCCTTTTAAAAGGGCATTTAATTGTATATCACCAGCCACTATGTCCTTGCGACACTACTGCCACATCTGGCACAGTGCCACCAACTTAACAAAGTACCATGGCATTCACTAATTGAGTAGTCACACGAGTATCTATGGTGCAAAAACCTATCAAGGCATTTAGATTTGTATGAAATTATACCCCTTTGAAGAAAGTCTGGTATCAAACCTAACTGGCAGAAACCCACCCTAGTCGATATGCATGTATCCTTATGTTTAACATATACCTTCAATATAACTGGTGTATAATTTACAAAATTACTTGAGGGTAAATTTAAATCAGTTTATGCTGTGTAACTAATTCATGCATGCCAACTCTGAACCTTGATCACTCTTAAAAGCAGACGCATTAGTATAAAATTATTCTAGTACATTTTACAAAGACTTAAGGAGAGAGACAGTAAATTGTACATATTTGGGGTGATTTGCACATAAAAGAGGTGCAAAATGTCTAACTTTAGGAGGAACTGCTAGAAGTATCAGTACTTCACAGCCCTCTAGGCTACCTTTTAGGAAGACCATACAGAAAGCCAGAAAAACACATCTTGAGACATTCCCTATTAATTAAAGCTTGACAATTGATTCGTCAAGGTCTCAGTACTTTCACTTTTTAACCATTACTGGATGGGCATGATCAAATGAGGGACTACAACAGGTTTTGAGTGAATGCCAGGCTAACACTTATGAGCATTAATATTGCCTTCCCATACAGTTTGGATGAATTTACTAGGAAAAATGTTCATATCTCTTCAATGGGCCATAAATGACTTATGGCAACTGAAGTAGCTCAGCGGGGCTAGAGGTACACCAGTGTTCCTTGAGATTTTATGGGGCATGTACTGCCTCTTTGTAGCTCCAAGATGTATTTTTATTTATTTGCTCATACATATACCCAGGGATTGCTGGTGGTTTTAGTTCTTATCTTCAGCTATAATTGCAATGTTGCAAAGTAAAGTGCAAAGAAATAATAGAAAAAATGTATACTTCACAAAAAGATACTGTATCTCCCCATCTCAGTAAATCTCATAAGTATTTTGCAATATCTGTGACTGATTTTAGTTCTTATCTGTTTTGATATTGTGTGAGCTGTAATTATGACTTTACAAAATAAAACGGAATAAACTATCAGAAAAAAACATGTATAACTTTGTAAAACTAGCATATTTTTACAAGTGTTTTGGAAAATAGGCCCCACACAGGGTTGTGAATTGTATATATTCACATTTAACTTCCCATGGAAGGTATAAAAAATTTTTAGGATTTTTTTTATACCTCGTGCATTTGCATATCTTCCTCTTTCCACTGATGTATTTTTTCTTAAACTAGCTAAACTTAAAGTCTGGCGGGGCTTGGTGGGTGTACTTAATATATTTTTAGTCCATCTTTTGAAGGCTAGCTGACCAACCTGGCGCTGCACGGGAAAACTCTGAAAGGAATCAGAAAAATTTTCCTGCATCTCATTTGAATTGTTTTGTCTTTTGTGTATACACACACACACACACACACACACAACACACACACACACACAAACAGACACACACACACAAACAGACACACACATATATATACATATATATGTGTAGATCTTCCTTTTCTCAGGAAT
>NC_089741.1:69410788-69438288 GCF_040412425.1 Macrobrachium rosenbergii
GTTGTTCGAATACAGTTCCCGAGAGGGACCCCATCAGTAGAAATAAGAAATAGGTATGAAAGAGAGGCCTGGATTGAAATACGGAGATGGAAGAAGGCTTTAAGAAAATACGAGGAAACAAAGCGCGATGTGGTTTTTCTGAATAATTATTGTTCCTGTGATGTTAATATCATGACCAACCAAACAGATAAAACAAACCTGTGGCAAGGTCTTTAGAATCCGAATTCTCGCAAAAGCGGTAGCAAATACTAGTAAATCAAGCCGAGATTTCTTCACTTCGAAATGAGAATGCATTTGCGAGGAGATTGTCTAACTCTGAACGAAACGAGGGGAGACGCCAATAAAGTCACGGAGAAAGCGGGAAGTTGCATCTGAATGAGGAACTATATTGCGAACGCTACAACGGGGATACTTGTTGGTAAACGGAAATGTTACGTGAGCAAACAATTCAGCAGAATTAGCATGTGAATAGCGGAGGTCAGGAGCTACCGAAATTTCTTGCAGAACGAGGGACCGAAGACAGTATGGGAGAAGAGAGTACACGGAAGGAAACAAGGTGGAAAGGTTGGCGACGAAAATTACTAGTTCCAGTGAGATATAATCTAGAATGAGAAAAAATGAGGGGTGTAATGGAAAGGGCAGTGCATAACTCATCTACAATAGCTTTATCAATATTGAAAAGAGTCATCACATCAACATAAAGATAAAAGTAACGATAATATAGTACATAACAATTACAAGAAATGATAATACACATAATAGTAATATTAATATACCAGTAAAAAAATTGATGGGAGAGTACTAACTTGGAAAACAAAAAGTTAAAAAAGAAAAATTATATCCATATATTTTTTCCATTTATACTGGTGGACGGTTGTCCATTCAAGCTCGGGTAATTAAAGTATGAATAATAGTTGTTTCTAAAATTACTAAATATTGCTCAGATTAAATTCCTTCTTATGCTGATTAAAGAAGCAAATAGTGAAACAATGCAGTTAATTAAAAGTCTTGTGTTCATTCTCGTTGCTATTGATTTTATTTATTATACTATCTGTTAATGAGGAATGATTAAAACTATTTTACATTGCACTGCTGGATGTTGCACTGCATAATGTTAGATGATGAATATCTTATTGCGATATTTTCCAAAAATTAATAAAATGTCTATAAAATAATGTTTCCCTCTAAAATTGCAATGCAAATGATTAACTTGAGTTTCTACAGTTGACCGGGAATAGTTTCTATATCACCATTACTTGTAAGATTTGTTTTATTTCTCGTGACTGAAGTTGCTAATTTTTACAGATATTTGAGAACATATGTACTTAGTTTTCTAAATAAAAAGTAAGCTAAGCTATCATAGATATCAGAATGAAAAGAGACCAACATTCCACTCATAATGAAGCTTAAAATATTTTCGTTGAGAAAAGCTAGGAAATTCTGCACTAGATACAGCCGATAGAAATCATTAATTAATACCCAGCTGAGCCATAATGATGTTCTCATATTCAGAAACAAGATACCACTCACTGAGGAAAATCCTTCCTGTGTTTATTCCCTTGCATCCATCAAACTTCCACAGTATTTAACACTAGATCAGGCTAAAACACAAGATTAAATCCTAAAATTGAAGTAGGAGCATATGACCCAAGGGTCAAGATTCCACTAATTCTTTTAGTATCTCCACACTCCATAGCAGACGGAAGTTTGTAGCTCACACAGACACAGGCGGTACCTGGAAGAAACGCTCGACCAGTCACTAGGTCAAGGAAGAGCATTAAGAGATTATTTTAACGGGCGTGACGAATGAGAGATCTTCCAGGAAGGGGTGATATTTTACAACCTGTCTTTGTTAGTCAGCGGTGTTATTAATGTGTCTATTTTATATCAACTGAATAAATGTAAATTAACTTATTTCTTTGCATCATGGCACTCTTATTTTTTTGAGATGACATTTATATATATATATATATATATATATATATATATATATATATATATATATATATATATATATATATATATATATATATATATATATATATATATATATATATATATATATATATATATATATATATATGTGTGTGTGTGTGTGTGTGTGTGTGTAATGTATATATATATATAGATATATATATATATATATATATATATATATATATATATATATATATATATATATATATATATATATATATATATATATATATATTTATACATACATATTTTTTATATCAGAGCCCTGATCCTTATAAAGTGGCTTCTTTGAGCCTGAGTTTATCCATTTTTTTAGAGAAAGCCCCTAAAATTATTTGCCCTCCATACTGGTGCTGAAGATTAGGTCCCCTGTCTCTGACGAAAAGCTAAAGTACCAGAAGTGAGGTTTTGAATCAGTCACAAATCTATTACTCTTCTACTGAATTCATTTTCCTTTCTGGAGTGCGATTTTTCACAAGGCCTCATTTGTTAAGTGCAGTGAGCAAATATCCAAAGTTCATATGTATACCTGTGCCTAGAATTGAGTTGCTTTGGCACTTTCTGTGCAATACCCTTGATTCCTTAATTACACTACCTATTCTTGTGTAAGTAACCGAATGCATTCTTAATTGCAAACGGAGTTGCTAGCTGTGGAATCATCTGTTCACCTTGTGCTTATGCCATGGTCATAGACACTGCCCCTCACCCAACAGTGTTCTAGGAAGTGGATATTTCCCCATTTCTGTTATTGTGTAAATTGTTGTAAATTAATCATTCGACAGGAATCTATTTACCTGTCTGGTTTTTGAAATTCCCCATTCTACTGAGTTAATTTGTTGAAAGTAAATACAAGTGTTTTTAAGTGAACCAAAGAGTTTGCCTGCAAGTTGCCCTGTTGAAGTATTTTTGAATGAGAAAGCACCAGTTGTAAGAATTGAAACCTCCATGGTAAGTTGCACATTCTTCCGTAGATAAAACTCTAATATTGGCGACCTTGCCAATATTTACTCATTTACTCCTTAGCCTATGAAAATGGCTAGATTCATTCTTTAACCCAAAGGGCATCAAATTATACTGGTAGGAGCCGATGGATGTGGTGATGGTAGTCAGGGGGCTTGACTCCTCTGGTAGGAACATCTGCTAATATCTACGGTAGCGGCACTGTGCTAGGTTGGCACTCTTATGGTAAGGGCCTATGGGCTCTGTTACACTGGCAGAGCGTGAAGCAAAGTAAAAGTGACGAGCCATGATGAGGCTTTATAAAAGGATTTATGAATGGGTAAGGTTGCCAAGAAAATATTAGATTAAGTGATTGGAAAGTGAAAAGACAAACAATCAAAGTGATAAAAGGAAATATTATAAAAAGGATAAATTAAATTACTAGGTTATAAGTAAAATAAATAGGGGAAGAAATCTGGCATCCTCCTCTGGATAGAGGTACCAAAGTTCTCGTAAGATAAAGGTAAGGCACTATGCCAGAGGGCAATAGTGTGAGGAGAGCTCACTGACTCTCTTAAGCTACCTGGAGCCATCTACGCCGGTGAGCTTTCTTCTGTGGACCTCTTTTAGGTCAATGGTTTGACTTGGAAGTGGGAATCGGTAAAACCAAGTCTGAGGAAGACGTTGAAGTGCCACCTGTTTTGGCTTCTTTGACAGCTGGAGCAACACCGCTGACTAACAAAGACAGTTTGTGGGAAAACATTGCCCCTTCCTGGAAGCTCACTCATTTCTCACCCCTTAAAATAATCTCTTAATCCTCTTCCTTGAACTAATGACTGCTCAAGTCTGTCATCCAGGTACCACCTTTTGGGAGGCAAAAGCCCCACCAGAGACACAGACAAGCCGGAGAAGGAGATTAATTCCAAAAGAGAAAGTGCTCAGGACATAACAACAAAATCAACAAATGGCCAGGGCCTACCACATGGTTTAAAAGCATAGAAAACGGACTGCAAATCAAGCAGATACTGCCATCTGGAAGGAGATGAATCGTAATCCACTGATGTCTTAAAAGGCGGGGCCCAGACGATGCTCTTCAGAAATGCCTGGCCCTTGAATCCAGACACTTGTCCCTTTTCTCTCACGTTCCATCAGATCCTTGATTCTTCCCACCTGACTGTTTTGAGCCTGAGCCTTTCTTCGTGTTGAAAGCTCCTAATTCATACCCTCCATACTAATGCTGAAGATTAGGTCCCCTGTCTCCAACGAAAAAGTAAAGTACCAGAAGTGAGGTTTTGAATCAGTCACGAATCTATTACTCTTCTACTGAATTTATTTTCCTTTCTAAAGTGCGATTTTTCACAAAGCCTAAGATGTTTACTACAATGAGTAAATATTCAAAATTCACATGTATACTAGTGGCTAAAATTGAGTTGCTTTAGCACCTTCTGTGCAGCCCCCTTGATTACTTAATTACAGTACCTATTTTTGTGTAAGTAACTGAATGCTTCCTTGATTGCAGACAGAGTTGCTGGCTATGGGATTAACTGTTCCCCTTGCGCTTGTGACATGGTCATAACTACTGCCCCTCACCCAACGGTGTTCTACGAAGTGGATATTTCCCCATTTCTGTTATTGAATAAATTGTTGTAAATTGGATATTCAAAAGGAATCTATTTAACTTTTTGGTTTTAAAAATTTCACATTCTACTGGGTTAATTTGTTAATTGTAAATAAAAGTTTTTAAGTGAAACTAAGTGTTTATCTGCAACTTTCCATGTTGAAGTAAAGCCTTCAGCTTGGATTTCTTTGACATATTTTTACCTGATTCAGCACCCATAGTCAGAACTGAAACCTCCATGGCAAGTTCCACATTATTCCCCTGGTAAAAAATGTAATATATATATATATATATATATATATATTATATATATATTTATTTATATATATATATATATATAATATATATATATTTATATATATATATATATATATATATATATATATATATATATATATATATATATATTTATATATATATTTTATATATATATATATATATATATATATATATATTTTTATATATTGTCATCTTGTTGTCATTATTTAATTAGTTGATTTGTCTTAGCTTTAATTTTAAATGTCAAATTATTGTCACAATGTATTAGCTAGTTTTCCTCCTCTGGTGGTTCTTGTGTTTACGTTTTCACTAACGACCGTTTTGTCTTTCATGTTTTGAGGGTGTACGGCTTTTCTCCCCAGCTCCCCCACCCCCTCCGCCCCAGGAGGCCGAGGGGTTGTCAACGTCCCGAATGAAGTGGTGGACAATTGTGTTCTGAACCTTGACCTGGGCGTATCTACTTGATTTTGGCCGCTGCTGTTGACTGCTACGTTTTTGGCATCCTGAACTTGGGATTATTTTGGATCCACTTCCTTCAGCAGCTGCTGGAGGATTTATTCATTTATTATCCTGCTACGCCCTTGGTTCAGTTACCATAGCCAAGGGGACCTCTCTGTCCAACGGTACGGTATTTGGACTTATTAGTTTGTATGCTGAGCAAGACGCCTCAGTTGGATCACGGCCTGTGAATTGGTGGAGGTATAGGCCAGCGCCGTAGTTGGGCCCATAATTGGACATCACCCTGTCTCAATCTCCAGACGTGGAGATTCTTAGTTTAACCAGATCACGGCTTTGTTACAAGGACCACCTCTAAATACTTTAGTGCTGTATTTTGGTTAGGTTATTCATTCTTTTTGAACTTCTCCTCCTTTCTGGGCCCCCTCCATATTGCGTTTGAATGTGTTGTTTTTCTATTTATTAATTGGGTAAGTGTTTTTTTTTATATATTAAGCGTAATTGTTTTTTCATTATAATTATTGTATTTAGTGGTTCAGGCGTCATTTCTGTCTATATCTTCATGTATTAAAATTAAGTTATTTTTCTTAGTGTTTATTTTCACCCCCAAATTGGTTTTGCACACATTGGTTGATAGTCTTGTGATACGATTTCACTTACTGTGAATTTCGTATTCTGGTTAGTGAATACTAGTATTGGATAATTATACAAGTGTATTGTAGTGGTGGTAAAACGACCCATCACAAACTGGCGACCGTTTTGACAGGATATTTTGTTCCTGCAAGTATTCACTAGTGTGCAAAATTGATTCTGGGGGTTTTATTTTTGGGCAACAGTTTTACACCTTCTCCAGATTTGATATTTTTTTTGGTATTGTTTTGAGGTTTGATTGAGCAAAATGTGTACTATTGATGTTTTAGAGCTTCTTAGTGGAGAGGGGTGGCAAGCAAGGCTCGCAGAGTTGGATAGGCTTGAGTTAGAGCAAGTGGCTCAGCATTTGGAAATTGAATTTGATTCGTCTGTAAGGAAGGGCCTATTGTTGTTGAAGGTATATGATTATGTTAAAACTGTGAAGACAGAGGGGGAAATGAAGGTAGTCAAAGAGGAAGTGTCTGTAGACTTTTTGAATAAGCAAATTGAGTTAAAAACATTAGAGTTTAATATAGAAAAATTTAGGGCAGAGGAAAGAGAGAGAGAGAGGCAGTTTGAGAGGGAAATGCGTTTAATGGATCCTGTTTCCTCTCCCTCTTCCCCAACCAGGGAGGTGACGCCTACTATTAATTTGTCAGAGGCACTCAAATTTGTGCCACATTTTCAAGAGTGTAATGTAGCGGAGTTTTTTGTTTCATTTGAGAGGATTGCCGCTAAATTGCAGTGGCCTCAAGAGTACTGGACGACACTTATCCAGAGTAAATTGATAGGTAGGGCTCAGAAAGTGTATGTTACGTTGGATGAGAGTTTATCATCTGACTATGATAATGTGAAAGCCATTGTGCTAAAGGCTTATGAGCTTGTCCCTGAAGCTTATAGACAGCGTTTCAGGAATTTACAGAAAGATAGGGAACAGACGTTCGTAGAATTTGCTAGGGGTAAGAGGCAATATGCTGAAGATTGGTTAAAGTCGAAAGAAGTTGACAATTTTGAAGGGTTGAAAGAATTGGTACTTGTAGAGGAGTTTAAGAGGTGTGTACCCGATAAGTTGAAGGTGCATTTGGAAGAATTAAAGATTGATACTTTGCAGGAGGTTGCCATTGCTAGTGACGAATATTACCTGTCACATAAGAATGAGTTAGGGGTGATGAGTAATATAAAGCCTGGTTGTGTTAGAAAAAGTCAGAGTAATAATAATAATAATAATAATAATAATAATAATTACAATGTTTTTGGGAGGCCTAATTATGTTAATAGGAGTCAGCCCAGGAGGCAGAATAATAGTAATCATTTTTCTGCTAATAACAATCGTGTTTCTCCTGACAGAGGTAACATAAATAATCCTGAAAGGTTAAGAAGCATGACATGCTTCTTCTGTAATAAAAGGGGGCATGTAAAAAGTCAGTGTTTTGCCTTTAAGAAGTCCCTTCAAGCTAAGGGTAGATCAGTTATGGGCATTGATAAGCGAGAGAGAGAGCCCGTCCAAACGAGAACGACTGAACAATGACTAACCAATTGCTTTTGAAAGGTATTTGTCCCGTGGTAGTGTCTCGTCTGTGGATTCGTCCAAAGAAAGGGTGGTTCGCATTTTGCGGGACACGGGAGCGGCTCAGTCGTTGATTTTAAGAGAGGCATTACCTTGCGATTTTGTCCATGACTTTGAAGAGTTTGTTCTGTTGTCTGGCTTTCCCGATTCAGTTGAGTCCTATCCCATCGGTAATTTCCATTTAAAATGTCCATCTTTTTCAGGAATATTGAAGTTGGCCATTGTGAATAGGTTTCCTGTTAAAGGTGTAGATATTGTGTTAGGAAATGATGTGGCTTATAAAAATAATCAGGATCCAATTTTAATGAATCGTGAAATTGCTGTCGTTACTCGTTCTAGAGCTAGTGGTGTTGACGCTGCAGAGTCAACAACAGACGTAGATTGTAGTAGTTTAGAACGTAGTATTAGTAGTAGTAGTGGTAGTAATTTAGTTGTAGATAGGAATATTGCAAAAGACCTTCCAAATTGGACAAAGGAAGAGCTAATTAAAGCTCAGAAACAAGAATTCGGGACCTTCATGTTGAGTCGGGCGAAGTGGATGATTTAACTGTCCCAAAGTTTAAAATAATTAATAACATTCTTTACAGGTTGAGTAGGCCTAGAGAGGCTGGCAATAGTGCACATGAAGTTTTAAAACAGATATTGGTTCCTTATGTTCACAGGATTGGCTTGATGTCGTTGGCACATGATAATGGTTTGGCGGGTCATTTCGGAATCCACAAGACAGCTGGGAAATTGCTTAAGGATTATTACTGGCCCAAATTGAAATCCGACGTGAAGAAATTTGTCAATAGCTGTAGTATCTGTCAGAAGGTCGGTAAGCCAAACCAAGTTATTCCAAAAGCTCCTTTATGTCCCATCCCTGTGGTTTCTGAACCTTTTAAGGAAATTATCATTGATGTTGTCGGGCCGTTGCCCAGGACTCGTAGTGGGAATGAGTATATTTTCACCATGATGGATAAAATGTCCCGTTATCCAGAAGCAATTCCTCTACGATCCATCAAAAGTGCAAAAATTGTTGAGGTATTAATTAACTTTTTTACTAGGTTCGGAATGCCTAAGGTGGTTCAATCTGATTGTGGTACAAACTTTGTTAGCAAATATTTTAAGGAGAAAATGGCAGAATTGGGTATTAAGCATGTGACTTCATCTCCTTATCATCCGGAAAGTCAGGGTGCTCTGGAGAGGTTTCATCAAACTCTGAAATCGATGATTAGGAAATATTGTCTAAGTCACGGCTCTGAGTGGGACAAAGAATTACCATATCTTTTATTTGCTTTTCGGTCGGCTCCAAGTCAGTCTCTTGGTTTATCCCCATTTAATTTGGTTTTTGGGCATTGTGTTCGGGGTCCGCTTGATGTTGTAAGAGAGTCATGGGAAGGTGACATTCCTGATATTAATTTATTAGATTATCTGACTAATTTGGGTGATAAAATGACGAAGGCCTGGGAATTTGCTCGTGAGAATTTGTTGTGTAGTCAGAGAAGAATGAAATACTTCTTTGACAGGAAGACCAAAATTCGTAACTTCGCTGAAGGCGACAAGGTATTGGTGTTGTTACCTCTTCCAGGTAATTCGTTAAAAGCTTCATTTTCAGGTCCTTGGAAAGTTTTGAAAAAAATAAGCGAGGTTAATTATTTGGTAGAAACTCCTGAACGGAGGAAACCCTTTCAACTTTGCCATATTAATATGTTAAAGGAATATAAGGAAAGGGATAAAGTCATTCCTGTGGCAACAGTTGGGGAGGTTGTAAATTGTAATAATAATATTTATTCTTTTTCAGAGGAAGAATTTAATGAAGATAAATATGGTAATGATGGTAACTTTCCAACAGGTAATAAAACTTCTTTGAAAAATTTTGATAGTTCAGTTTCTCATTTGAGTTATGATAAACGTAGGTCTCTAAAGAAGTTGGTGTTCGATTATAAAGAATTGTTTTCGGATGTACCAGGTCGAACATCTGTCTTAGAACATGACGTGGATGTTGGTAATGCCACGCCAGTGAAACAATCGCCATATAGATTAAATCCTTTTAAGAGTGAAGTTGTTGCAAAAGAGGTGGAATATATGTTAAAACATGGTTTGATCGAACCAAGCAAAAGCCCTTGGTCGTCACCTGTGGTGTTGGTTAAGAAACCTGATGGAGAGTTTCGTATGTGTTTTGATTATAGGAGAGTTAATGAGGTTACAAAACCCGATAGTTATCCTTTGCCACGGATAGAAGATTGCATTGATCGCATGGGGAAGTCTACATATATAAGTAAATTTGATTTGTTAAAGGTTATTGGCAAGTTCCTTTGTCGAAACGAGCAAGGGCCTTGTCAGCTTTCGTTACACCTCAAGGGTTGTTTCAATGTCGTGTTATGCCGTTTGGTATGAAAAATGCCGCCGCCACTTTTCAAAGGTTAATGAACACGCTGGTGTATGGTTTAGAAGGTTGTGTGGTTTATATTGATGACATTGTTATTTATAGTGACGACTGGGACACACATTTGAAGCGTATTAAGGCATTGTTTGAGGTATTGAAGAAAGCTGGTTTGGTGGTTAATTTAAAGAAAAGTGAATTTGCAAAAGCGAAGGTTGTTTATTTGGGTCATGTAGTTGGAGATGGTAAAGTTACCCTAAACAAGCAAATGTGGAGGCTATTGAAAAGATTTCTGTTCCTAAGTGCCGAAGGGATGTCAGGAAGTTCTTAGGTTTGCTAGGGTATTATCGTCGGTTTGTAAAGAATTTCTCTGACATCGCTGTTCCACTTACTAACCTATTGAAAAAGAAGGTCGCGTTCATTTGGACGAAGGAAGCGCAGAATGCTTTTGAAAGTTTGAAGGGGATACTACTCAGTTTCCCCATTCTTAGGGCCCGGATTTCGACCTCCCATTTTCGCTTGCCACTGACGCAAGTGACGTCGGTGTCGGAGCGGTCTTATTACAGAACGACGAGCAAGGCGTTTTTCACCCGGTAGCGTTCTTTTCGAAGAAATTAACCTCCGCTCAACGCAAATATTCGACGGTCGAGAAGGAAACGCTCGCATTAATCTTGGCCATTAATCATTTTTCTGTTTATCTATCTTCCACAGGAGCTCCAATAAAGATTATGACAGATCATAATCCATTGACTTTCATCAACAGATACAAAAATAAAAATCAACGTCTGATGCGGTGGAGTATCATGTTGCAAGAATGGAACTTGCAGTTTTCTCATATACCGGGTAGAGATAATGTAGTAGCTGATGCTCTCTCTCGCAGCGTTGGGTAGGGATTCTGGCAAGGGGCTTTGCGGATATTAAGGTAGTATCTGTATCGTTCTAATTGCGGTGTGTGTGCTGTTGAAGTAGGTAGTTAGGTTTGTATTCTTAGAAGTAGATGAGTGTATAAGGATAATGAATATGTATTAATCTGAATTTTTCTTTACAGGAATTCCATAAATGTCTGGGACTGTAAAATTAGTTATGTTTAATATTAAGTTTATAGGTGAAGGTAAAGATGGTACTCTGTTTAAATTTTGTGGCAAGGGTAATTTTAAGATAGGTTGGTGGTGTGTTATTTCTGGAATACGCTTTTTGCAGATATTATTATTATAGTTTTTATGCTACTGATGAGTAGCATAGGCGGTTGTTGATGGTCGTTGAGACATGGTAAGACACTGTTAGGTGATTGATTATGCAGTTGAGGTGTTAATCAGAGAGTTTACTTAATGAAATGATAGCTACTAATCCGGGTATTCTGTGTTTTCAGGCATAACTACGCTTCACGAAAGTTTTGCGTGTTCAGGTTGCGCAGGGGAAAACTGTGCTGGTTTTCTCTGTGTCGTCCATTATAGGTGTGTGTACTCGGTAGGACACTTTTATAGTGATTTAGTGTGTTGACACGGTGATGTAAATGACTCTTGTTCGCTGAACATTTTTGCAATGGGCGATGTGAGATATGAAGTGAGAAACCGTTAGTGTGTAAAAATAGTTATGGCCTATGAACAAATATGTGGAATCCGGAGTGGAGCAATGTAGCTCTTGATTATGTACCTATGTGAGAGCCTTGGAGCTATTGGTTTGGTGTTGGTTTTCTGTATTGTGTAATATTTTGAATTTGTATTGTATGATATTGGGTTACTTTTGATATTTTGTTAATCTTGTTATTATGTTAGTGCCTTTCTTGTGAGCTGCATCCTTGTTCTTTTGCCACCCTGTCCCTCATTTTGTTTTTTTGGTATCATACTCTAATTATATAATTGTTTTTTTTCACAGATTTTATGAAATCATTATTTCTGTTGTTTGACTATTTTTGTTATAAGTGATTATTTTATATTTTACTTTTAAATTTGAAATATTATTTACTTTAATTTTTTTGAAAAAAAAATCTTTGGGAGAGGAGGTGTCATCTTGTTGTCATTATTTAATTAGTTGATTTGTCTTAGCTTTAATTTTAAATGTCAAATTATTGTCACAATGTATTAGCTAGTTTTCCTCCTCTGGTGGTTCTTGTGTTTACGTTTTCACTAACGACCGTTTTGTCTTTCATGTTTTGAGGGTGTACGGCTTTTCTCCCCAGTTCCCCACCCCCTCCGCCCCAGGAGGCCGAGGGGTTGTCAACGTCCCGAATGAAGTGGTGGACAATTGTGTTCTGAACCTTGACCTGGGCGTATCTACTTGATTTTGGCCGCTGCTGTTGACTGCTACGTTTTTGGCATCCTGAACTTGGGATTATTTTGGATCCACTTCCTTCAGCAGCTGCTGGAGGATTTATTCATTTATTATCCTGCTACGCCCTTGGTTCAGTTACCATAGCCAAGGGGACCTCTCTGTCCAACGGTACGGTATTTGGACTTATTAGTTTGTATGCTGAGCAAGACGCCTCAGTTGGATCACGGCCTGTGAATTGGTGGAGGTATAGGCCAGCGCCGTAGTTGGGCCCATAATTGACATCACCCTGTCTCAATCTCCAGACGTGGAGATTCTTAGTTTAACCAGATCACGGCTTTGTTACAAGGACCACCTCTAAATACTTTAGTGCTGTATTTTGGTTAGGTTATTCATTCTTTTGAACTTCTCCTCCTTTCTGGGCCCCCTCCATATTGCGTTTGAATGTGTTGTTTTTCTATTTATTAATTGGGCAAGTGTTTTCTTTATATATTAAGCGTAATTGTTTTTTCATTATAATTATTGTATTTAGTGGTTCAGGCGTCATTTCTGTCTATATCTTCATGTATTAAAATTAAGTTATTTTTCTTAGTGTTTATTTTCACCCCAAATTGGTTTTGCACACATTGGTTGATAGTCTTGTGATACGATTTCACTTACTGTGAATTTCGTATTCTGGTTAGTGAATACTAGTATTGGATAATTATACAAGTGTATTAAGTCATTAGATTGTATTAAAAGGGAAAATGCATCTGCCCAAACGAGTGTAACTGTCATGTGAAAAAATTAAAGGCTAAGAAGAAATAGATGGTTAAGCACTTCAGTTTGGGAGAGTGCCTCAGAATAGTGGCACTGTGGAAAAGGAAAATCAGTTGTGGTTGTTTTGGCCCTCGTGGGTGACTAGTTCCTAATACCAGCTGTGTTACTTCTTTTCATGTGGAGGGAGGAAGGCACATGCTTCACTCTGGATAAAATACACCATATTGTGAACAGTTTCAATAACTGTGGTTAATCTTAACTTATCCTCTCATCTATCAATTGGGGCAGAGGTGCTTCTTTTATTTGTCTTATTTTAATAAGTATTCCTGTGTCAGCCCGTTCTTCCAGTGAGCGGTGCATGTACACTTCTGAGCTATCTTAAAAGCTTATGTAAATGGATAAAAGAAATGGGAGAGGTAGGGAGAGCGAGAAAGAAAAGTATCCAGCAAGCGAAGTTCGCACTGCCTGAGTAAAAAAGGAAAATTGCAAATGCACTAGCAGGATTTCTTCTTTTGAAATACTTCTTACTTTGGCTATGTTAGGTAATGGGTTGGCTTGCCAATATTAGCATGCCCTATTACCATTGATCTTAGTAATTCTTGGTAATATTCTTTAATTCTTAGGCTGGTAAGTATGGTTAAATTATGAAAAAGAAGAAACTCATAATTGAGTTTTTCCTTCTTTATATAATTTTTAAGAAAGTGTATATTTGTGTAGGGAACTCTTGTTACATTTCCTAAATAAATTGTTCCCAAACTAAACTATTAACTTTCTTTTACCTGTTGCATCAGATCACTATACCTAGTTTTCCTTTGAGAAATTGAAGTATATATTTTTTTTCTTCCCTAGATTTGTGGTATGGTAATGCATGAGACAAGAAAGTAGTTCATTAAGTCGAGCCTATAGGCAAGACGTTATTTGTGATGTCACACAGGTAAACACCAACACCAAAGATTTAAGATGGCAGCTACTGGCTAGCAGGCAACCCCTTCTTAAGATGGTGGACGGGTCACGTGACCATACACAGCTGATGGCAAAACAAAGGTTCTACTAGGAGCGAGTTGGGGGGACGTCTGCTAGCGGAGGCCTGATCTCTACCTTTCTCTATGTTATTACAATATAAAAAGAACAACACTCGAATTCCTCTTACAATGAATGAAGCTTAATAATGGAATGCAATTTTTGACTTAAAATTCCATAAATGCGAATTATTTCACGTTAGCAAGATGGAAACGAATTCGTCATGATTTCTCTTTTTCTTTCTTTCTTGGCGTCGTAATTAATTCCTACCATTAGCCACCATGCTCACTGCAGGTTCATAACAATACAAAGGAATGAACCGCGTGAGCATCGCTTAATAGCCTGATTTACATTATAAGTTAAAAAGGAAAATTATGAAATTAAACACTGATACAGTTCATTTGCAATATTAATGGAAAAGAAATTTGATATGATTTTGCACGATGAAAGTAATCCTTGTCATTACTCAGTCAGGGCCTTCTCTCTATGGTTTCCACTTGTTGCTTTGCAAGAAATATCCTATGGACAGTAGAATTGTCCGTCTATCTTTGAGAAAGCTAGGTACCGCCCTCCCAATTCTGTCATGCAATAACTAACCAGTTCAACAATTAATATCATGCATTAATCACTGGCCAGCAAATGGCAAAATATATATCTTGACTTGGTAACTTATTTATGACCAGCTGTTATCACGGCTGTGGCTCGGCATTCGAACTGATAGCTTCCACTAGCTCGGTATTCGAACTTGGCAACTTCCACTTTCCCGTGTGTGTAAATCACAGCTGCTCTCATTTAATGCACACTTTCCTACTCTTATTATTATAACTGGCATTCTTAACATTACTTACCTTGGCCTGTATTTCTGTTTGGGAGAATTTAGCATGAAATTAATATGATCTGAAATTTTATCTTTGAATTAATTCGATTTAATCTGATTCCAAGTTCTTTATCTCTGTGAATTAATTAGAGAACGCTATTCCTAATCCCAGAGAGGGCTATTAACAAAGCGAATAAAATATACTATAGAGGTCCCACTCCCAACAGACAAATAGATTTCAACAACAAAATAAAGCTTCCATACGATGAAAACATCCAAAAGGCCACCGAACAACTCAGTTCTAATAATCCTTTCATTTTCCATTATCCCAAATCCATCGGGAGTTCGCTCGTTAACGTATACTTAAATAACAAAAGGGAAGAAGCCGAGTTTACAAGATACCATGCTTAGCAATTGTCATGAAATCTATCTTGGCGAGACAGGTAGATCGCTCTACGCAAAGAATAACAGAGCACAAAAGATCAATGCGTTACGCTTGAGTTCGAGATTTTCCTACATATCAGAAGCAGGCATGTCATTAACTGGAGTTGGGCAGGTTGGTTTCAAGAGTAGCTGTCCATTACAAAAGAAAAGATGCTGGAATCTGCTATCATCAATCAAACCAACAATATGAACCTGTCAGGGAGGACATTGGAAATGTGGGCCATCCTCGACACCTTAATCCTCAAACCCTCCTGAAGAAGATGACCCAAGAGCGCCGCCAGATCCATCGCCAAAGCGGGAGCTAATGAGAGACCAAAACCACTGGGAATTTGGTCCTCTCCTCCTTCTTAAACACATACCTCATAACATCGAGGCCTAGGCCATACCTTCATGTTTTGTATATATACCATTGTAACTTTCCCTTGTCCATATTCTACCAGTGAACAGGGGCACAGAAACAGAATTTCCCGAAATATATAGTTTCAACGTTTAAAATAGTGTTTTTGTAGAATTCTTATTTTCATATATATATATATATATATATATATATATATATATATATATATATAACAACATATATATATATATATATATATATATATATATTATATATATATATGTATATATATATATATATATATATATATTTCTCTATATATATATATATATATATATATATATATATATATATATATATATATATATTATTATTATTATTATTATTATTATACAAGAAGTCAGCTGCACAGACTGACCCTTAATTTGCCCTTGTTAGTGAGAGTAATTGTGCTGGATGGCTGGTCATGTGGACCTAGATATCAAAGCAATTAAAGTTATCAACAATTTGATCATCCCTCCTTTACCTGAAACAGACATTGAGATGGCACGGTCAGAAGGGGCAGATGAGAGCCTGGGTGCCAAACTAAGCTGCTTAAAACAACCTTATAGAGATAGATTAAACTCCTGAATTGGCTTTCCTTTCGCAGCATACCTGGGAAGAGAGCAGCCAGATGGCTGAACACCTGGGCCAAATGACACATCTTTTTGCACACGGTCTGCCTTGCACTCGGTCAGGACACTTGGCTGAGACCTTAAGAAGGGGCAGGTGACGTCCGGTGATCGTTGATTGTGATCGCTGGGCAGTCAGTCCTGGCTCACAGTTGGACCATTAGCAGTTGCAGTTGGCCATACACGCAGGCCGAGAGTACAAGATGCTGAGGTGAAATATCACCCTTCCGCAGATGTCCACACCAGACTCTGGCGTGTGTGTGTAAATCTCTTGCAGAGGACCTATTCGTAGTGGACTCATCTTGGACTGTGCCTTGCCCTCAGTCAAGACTCCAGCAGGAGGATATTCAGGCATTGCAAATCCTTTAACAATTCAGTTACCCCGTTTCCCTTTTGGTGCGTTACTTTTGCAAATTTAATTCCTTAATTTATCAGGTGTTTATGTAACATTTCCTTATAGTAGAGCCTTCAGCTCTAAAAATCATCCCTTATAACTTTGTTTTTACGATTTCCCGCTACGTGAAGTCAGAACTCCAAGGCCAGTTAAATAAAGTTTCCGTTATGGCCTGTAAAAATCACTAAGCCCACATAAGCAGGAAATTAAATAAACACACACACACACACACACACACACACACACACACACACACACACACACACACACATATATAATATATATATATGTATATATATATATATATATATATATATATATATATATATATATATATATATATATATATATATATATATGCTATATATATATATATATATATATATATATATATATATATATATATATGCTATATATATATATATATTTATATATATATATATATATATATATATATATATATATATATATATATATATATATATATATATATATATATATATATATATATATATATATATATATATTACAAACAAAGCTGAACACAGTAGTTGATTTGTTGAAAACGAGGTTAATTACAATTGTTTTTAAGTTGTTTACAATATTTGGCAATTTAATAAACTACATGCTCGAAGCAGTGTATGGCATAATTTAATGCCATGCTTAGACTAGGCATAATCCTCTTGTATTCAGTTGATATTGAATCGGTCCTTCTATCTTGTTAAGTTGGCAGGTAAAAACTTAGTGGCCACACACCTTCACCCATAGTCTCAAAGCTCCTTTCTCTTTTACCTTTCACGTCAGGGCTACCAACATAAATCCTGCCACAAATCCTTCTTGCTCGGGAAACTGGACCCGATGGAACTGTATAAATCTCATGTGTTTGACTACGTTGGCATGGTTACTCAAACCTAAAGGACTCTCAGGACGCTGTCATTTCTTAAGTGTGTTACAATCTCTGTCCTTGTGACAAAGAAAAAACATATATGAACACATACCGTATATAAAAATGTTGCCACTTACCATATTTATATATCTTGAAAAATACTGAACTTTTTATATATAATATATATTCTGATCACTTTCCAGTGACCTCTGTATCATCTTTAGTATAAACTGTGTGGTTAAATTGATTTTCTATGACAATTGTGAAAAACTTTAATTGGATACCAGTGCGCATGGAGTTTGTGTGAAATAGGGGAGACGGTGCTTGTACAAGCACCCCCATTTTTACTTTTGTAATAAAAAATAAACCACATAATGGAGACTTTAGGTCTCATTTCATCTACCTACATAATTTAAGTTGCTTGTTGTCTTTATTTTAGTCTTACTTTAATGTGTCACGTATGTTCAAATTTTTCCTTTTGGCTTAAGCAGAGTACAGACTGATAATTATGTGGAGATCATGCACCATTGCAATCATTTTTGTTGTTTAGGAGAAAAGGGATGTCGTGTCTCAAGAACGAAGCAACGCTTCTTCTGATTTCATTTACTGTGTTAATAGTTTTAAATATTGACGTCAAAAAGGTTCTTTTATCTCTAGCTGATAAGTAATGCACAGAAGCTTAAGAATATTTATGATAAGAACTGAAATCCTCTATGAAGAAAGCTCAATCATTACTGATATAGCCTAAACGGAATATAAATAAAAGGAAGTTCCTTGAGAAGGATTTATCTTCAGCGCTCACAAGGTAGTCATGAGAGGATCATGTCTGTCCGTATGGATATGGCATATTTTTATATATCATTTTCGTGGCAATAAAAACTGAAGAGCATAAAGAAGGAAATATGCCGTAATTCAATTAAAAAAGCAATCTGGCTCAGCTGCAAAATTTAATCCAATATTTGTAAGTGCTCTTCTGCGATCATATCATCACAAAATCCGTGTCCAATAAAAGTAGTTTAGAGATTTCAATAAAAAAAATAGTATTTGCGAGTTTTTATATACACTATAAAGTCATATCTCGCGCTTCCATTCTCGAGTTGTTTCTCTCTGAGGAAAAACACCTATATCTGGGCCTTTATTTATTTTACTGTTTCCATAGTTCTGTTTATAATTTTATCGATATCACTTTACAACACCCATTTACTGAAGCCACTTCTAAATTCTCTTTGGTTTAAGCCCACACTCATTTCTTTGATTTCCAAATCTAATCCTTACTTCCTCAGCTAGATATAAAAATACAGTTTATTGTCTGAAGACACTGTCCCCTTGTGAGGTGACGGACGTTCTTAAGACCACCATCGCCAGTGAAGGGAGGCTATCACCTCCCATGTTGTGTCTAGTTATGGAAACAATGCAGAAGTGAGGCGTGCTTGAGTAACCATAAAAACTTAGTTTCCTTTGCAGCTTACGAACGTGATATAGTCCTTTCTAGCAACATCTCTCAAACTGACATCAAGCTTGCCCCTAAGAATCTTATTCCTCCGGTGAAATGGGTTGGTGGATGAACAATTTTAATTTACCAAGCCATTACTGAAATCCCTAAAGCCCATTGCGGAGCTGCAACATCATCATTAAGAAAGAAAAAATATTGTAAACACAAATAATCACTGAATCTTCCTTCTGCAGCACTGAAACGCAGGAAAAATCTTTACGACAGTGAATCAGGATAGCTCTTACCCCTCTGTTCCCTGAGTCTCCTGAAGATCGCCCTTAATCAATATCTCTTGGGCATTCATGCCCAAGCATGAATGTAATGAATATCGTATTTGTAAGAAATGTTTTCTGAAAAAACATGATATTCTTATCCTTGCGACAATTAAAGTTAATTAATTAATACATGGCTAAAAACAACAAACTTATTGTCCATGTCGTTTGGTTAGAGGTAATACTCTTAAAGTTATTCGCTTATCAGTCTAATGAGAAAGGTGAAGGTATTTGCATGCATCCTTCAAAAATCAGTTACAGCTCAGAGTGAGGTAATGCTCAGAGATTGTGTCATATTTTTTGTCTCTTTGAAGCCCCAGAATTCTATGGCTGTTTCTTGGCAAAAGGAAGATATCTAGGTCCATGGCAACAGAGAGAATGTTTAAAATTCCCCTCACGCACCCTTTCTGAACTTCACCCACTAAATCTTTGTTTCATAACACAGTAATAATATATTTTTGTGTGGGGAGATTTAAGACAATCGATATATATGAAAACTGCGCAGCCTGTCATGACAATTGTCATTTTGTTCCTTCCCCAATTGAAAACCTTCCTCTTCAAACGAATGAATTTAGGACTCCTGTGAAGGAATGGGCAGAAAGCAACTTCCTTACGCCGGAGCTAAAGTGAAGCCAGTTTGCCAGTAAAATTATAAGACTATCCTTTTACTGAACCTTTTCTTGATGAGCGGTTAATTGCAGAAGCTTCACTACATAAAAGCACCATAAACAGGGATAAGTGACATAAAGCCTAAAGTACTTGAAGGTAAAGTGTACGTAGCATTTTATGAACACAAAATTATTATTATTATATCATATTATTGGTAAAAGCTGCTTTACAAGGTCATTCCTAAAGGAAACAATGCTAAATGAGTGGGTGAAAAAACTGAAGCGTATTAAATTTAAGAGGTAGAAGGAAGAGTAATGCAGCTAGGTCGAAGACCGTTTCCGAAACTTGATCACCATGATAGTGATCCCGCACAAGAGAATGGTGTTATCCCATCGCGGGGACAAATCTTTAAGGCATCCTCATATTTGGTTGCATTTTTAGTAATTCAAAGGTTTTTTAGGTTCAGGTACATTTCACAGGTCCATGAACAGATTTTCCATAGTCATTCACGTCGGATAAGCTTTACTGTAATTTACACAAAAATGGTAAAGTTTTGGTAAGAGAAAATTTCAGTGAAAATTGGAGATGAAAAATAAGATGATTTCCAGTACACATACAGGTTTTCACAGACTAAGCTCTGTTCATCAGAAGTCTATCAACGAAATGTTATAATTTATATGTATTTGTATACAAGGTAATGGTCTTAGAAATGGAAATCTATATTCTAATGCTGTACATTAGCTCAGAATCTAAAAATCAAGAGGAAAAACAAATACACAGAAAAGGATGTCATTAAAAAGCTACAGAAATGAAGTTAAAAATGAATGAAGCAAAAAACAAGAGATTAATTAACAAACAAATATTTATATTCATTGCACAACAATACCAGTCCAGAAAAACTAGAGCAATGAAGCATGACACTACAAGCTCGAGCATCGATGTCTGGTATGACCTGGACGCCCTTTCCAGTTTACAAATAAGGAATGAAACCCTTCGAGCACCGGGAAATGTTACTTGACATTTCTATATAGCCAGGAAGCAGATGCTCTGCAAAGCGAGTAGCACTCATTACTGCTTAGGGATAGTTCTAAAAACGCTTATGAGAGTTCTTTGATGATGTATTGTAAAATACCAGAGAAACTTCGGAAACAATTGTATACTAACATTAAGTTTAATACTCTTGAAAGTCATACTATGGGTAATTAGAAGACAATGGAACCTACTGAACTTGACTACATACCTCTCAGTGAGTAAATGCTAATAATCTCTCTCTCTCTCTCTCTCTCTCTCTCTCTCTCTCTCTCCTACTCTCTTTACATAACTAAGTAATATTGTCCATTTTTTTTTAAGTTCATATTTCCTTCGCTGTGAACAAAACTTACATAGAAAATTCACATGACTAAAGGGTGGCGTAAATCCTGTCCAATGAGTTTTAGGCGTTTATCCGGCTAAATTAAATGGCTCGTAAAGTATCATTTAAAGAGATGCACAAAAAGCTGTATTATTGAGGAGGTTTTGGTATTAAGTAGAAATTTATACGTTTCAAATACAAAATTAATATATTTTTTAAATCAGTCAGCAATACACAATAAATAGTAAACAAAATTAGCCCCTTTTATTTATCCATCAAAATACCACCCAAAAAGAACAAAACACGCACACAAACAAACGAACAAAAATAAGAGATAGATGACAAAAAAATATAAATAAATAAAACAACAGAGCAAGTGGGAATTGAACGTTGTTGAGAAAAGTCTTGTTACATACAGAAAAAATATATGATGAATATTAATTCAGGTGCCCACATCATCCGAGAGATGTAAGAAAAAAATGAAATCTTCACACCTTTCTTAAGAATTGAAGGTATCTTTTTTGGTTGAATGGCCTTTAAAGAAATAAAGGACAAACAGCGAGCGAGTGTATGATGCATATGATAAGAAGTTACAAGAGTACACGTAGAAGAAAAATACCTTAAAACCACATCAGTCGGTTACAGTTTGCGGGTCTGGGAATCTACCAGAATCGCAGTCTAAACAAAAATATCTGAAAAGCCGTTTTGCTTTCCTATTCAATCAGACATCGAAATCTAATTGGTATACAATAAATATATTCCAATTTTACCTTATGTTCAGCTTAAAGTGAAATTTACTTCTGTTCTCAGTCAGGAACTTCATTATAAAGAGGAGCATTTGTACAAAGAGATGCATACATTACACGTTTGAGTGTTGTGAATAAATAAAACTAGGTAAAAGAATGAATAATAAATAGTAAATAGTTACACGTGCTACACACACACACACACACACATATATATATATATATATATATATATATATATATATATATATATATACATATATATATATATATATATAATAAGGACTTGAGGTGACAAGGAGATGGTCGGTCATCTGTAGATGGTATTTTATTTGCCATTGCGTTTCGTAACACTTTTGTTACATCATCAAGGCTAAAAAATTTACAAATTAAATGCATAGAATAAAACTAACATTCAGAAGTCTCAACATGCTATATAAATATATACTAAAAACAAGACGGTTTCATAAAAGCACCTGCTAGACTAAAGGTTGAAGACTGGACCTTCAAAGGAAAGGAAAGCAGCAAGAAAACTGGCTCAGAAGCCAGATACAACTGAACAGAGGTGGTGTGTGAGTTCAACTTAGGAACTAGCTGTTTTATAGTGTGATTGAAGTGCTTGGTTCGTGTGGATGACTTGTTTTGGCCCAAAACAGAGAAGTCAAGAATAATCAATACTTGTATTACATATATTTGAATGATTTCTGATATTAGAAAATTCTGGATTGGACAATCTACAACCAGTACGGTGACTAACACCTTTATGTGAATCTGCTCTGACCCTCGCTTAATCGTTTAGTCGATCCCACGTAAGTCCCCAAATTACATCTAGGGCAAATATATTTATATACGACTGACAGTGCATATTGGGCAAAATTCTATCCTTAAATTTAAAAGGACCCTATTGTAAGTGGATTTTTGGTATTAAAATGACTTGCAACATGTTAAAATGTTTTCTATTGCAGACTTGAATTACTTCTAAATTTATCGTCTAGGACGTATGGGATAGCTGCATAGAGTTTCTATTCCGGTAATTTTCTTCTTATAACGGCAAGTGAGATAGTTTCTTGTTAAATTCTTGCAGTGTTTAAAGAAAACATGAGATGGAAACCAATTATCGATAAAAATATTTGTGCAAGAAAATTATTTCTTTATATTAAGTCCCAAGAGAGGTTAGAGTATAAGCCCAGTGGAGGAGAGTAAAATTAGTTAGTTTAAAATATGAAAAACAAGCGCTATAAAAGTTTGAACTGAACTGGTAGAAATCTTTTTCTAAAACGGAAGTGTTAAAACTGTCATTATGTCAGACACAAAACTTCCAAGAATGATAGTGATTATTGTCCTCTCTTTCTAATGTAAGCCAATATTCCGGATGTGCTTCGTTATTATTGCGAGAGGGAACTGATCAGCAGCTGATTTGAAAGAGCGAAGAGTGTCATCGGTAAACCGTTTATACAAGAGGATAAAAGCTAAAGGGGCAATTTTCCAACATGCGCTCCTCCAGGAGCATGAAATGTTGAAAACGTGGGGCCTAGAGGTGATCCCACATTGCCATCCACATCTATCTGTTTGTACAAGCAACATTAAAAACAAAAGCAGTGTCCAGCACTGCTAACTCCAACTAATTTCTTAAAGACAACGATCACATTAAAATAAGTGTCATTGGGTTCGATAAATTTTATCCAAAATAACTTCAATTGTTTCCTCCACTGGGACATTTGTAAATAATGACTCAACATCATAACAATATATAAATCAAGTCTTGGCATAAAATATATGATTTAGACTCCTCAGAGTTTTTACTAAAGTGTTAACAGTTGAAGTCAATTGTTCTAATAGTGGTACTAAATATTTGGCTAATTTATAGTTAGGAGCGTGGATTGATGACGATCATAATTAAAATAAGTGTCATTGGGTTCGATAAAAATTTTATCCAAAATAACTTAATACCAAAAATATCATCAATAAAGATACTTATGAAGGATTACATTGCTCAGGTACGTCGTTTGGAATTTTATATGGTCTGCCTAAAATACACAAAGACGGAATTCCAATAAAGACCAATATTGTCATCAATCCACGCTCCTAACTATAAATTAACCAAATATTAATACCACTAATAAGGCTGGGATCTAACAACACACTGCATCTGCTATTTGTTGCAGGACGATTTATATATAACAGACCCATAAATGTTAGTCATTAAACACAAGCTGTCACAGTGAAAGAAACAGTGAAGGCATTTTGAATGAAACAACTGTTGCTGGCTATTATGATCATTGTCTTGGGCCATTGGCAGTGCTGAACACTGCTGACCAATGATTTGTTTGCCGCAAACAGGCAGATAGATGCTGGGGATCTCTAAACCCAGCGTACTATCTGCTCCTGAAGAAACACATGTTCTTTGCTGCGTATATAACAGACTGTCGGCACAAACACCTTCGTTAACAAATCAGCTTTCATCTTTGTCGAAGATTTCTCGCTCGTGCTGAAAACACATCAGTATTAATTTACGAAAGGACAACAATCATTACACAAATGCCCAGTGTTCCCGACTGCTCAACTTTCCGTTTTTAGAAAAAAAGACTTACTGTGCTGAGTTCAAGCTTTGTAACGCTTGTTTTGACATTTTTAAGCAAATTCAATTTTTACTGCCAGGCACCTATAACATATTGGACTCTTTATCATAAAGAAATGAGCTGCTTGCACAAACAGGAAGTGTTCTAATAGAGAATTACTGAATAATAGATATTCGCCAGAAAATAAAATGTTACCATTGTGTCATGGCTTTAGTCTCTATGTTTCCAAGCTTATATTCCGTTTGTCTATGTATATGAAATATTTAATATATATATATATATATATATATATATATATATATATATATATATATATATATATATATATATATATATATATATATATATATATATATATATATATATATAGAGAGAGAGAGAGAGAGAGAGAGAGAGAGAGAGAGAGAGAGAGAGATGGGGGGGCGCCTGGGAAGGGAAGACTGGGATATCATACACGCATTTAAGCCATTTACTGCGAGAGGCAGAACCTCATTACTGTATCCATAAATTTAAAGGACCGCTCATTATACGTAGCATGCAAGAGAAAGACGTCACATATTTTTATGCTTAATATACTGACCGTATTATAGTCAGTAAATGAGGGCAGGTACTGTACGTCTTCAAAATACAGTGCTGAGGACGGAAATGTTCAGAGAGTAATTAAACTGGGATACGTATTTCTTGATGTTGCGTCAAAAGTTTTTATTTTCCTTTGTAATTTGTTAATTAATTTTTATTTATTCACACTGATCTAAAATAGTCTGACATCAATTCCTATAATCGAAATATAGGAAGCCTTTTTTTTGCGTTTCTCGTAATCTCTACTACTACTACTACTACTACTACTACTACTACTACTACTACTACTACTACTACTATTATTATTTTTATCATTATTATATTTACATTTCCAAGATACATATTGATATCCATCAGCTGTCCTAGAAATTTATTCCAATTTGAATATTAATACGTGAAAATAACTGACAAGCAGACGGATATTCAAATAAAGTAAAAAAAAAAAATGGCAGCCTTTAGAGGTGAGTGTAATTTTTTAAATCAAATTTGATTTATACATTTTCGATACTAAACTTGACAAAAAGCGCTGGAATGTTAATGGGTTTAAGAGGAAGGATGTAAGTGAAAATTACAAGTTTGTTTAAAAATAATATTAAAAGTTGCTGTGGTAGGGAAATAGAATATATTTAGACACAAGGAACAACGTAAATGGTATGGTTAATATAAATTACAAATAAAATTGTAGTCACGATGGTATCCTTCTTTTCAATATTGACATGAACATATTTGTAAAACATGTCCTGAAATACACGACAAACTTTATAATGTGAATAGTAAATCGAATTCTGTACATGTCAGAATAGTACATCCTTGCGATCCTTGACCTGTAGTTACTGCAGTCTGAAGATGTGCCACAATTTGGAACAAACACTATATTACTAAGCTTGCATTCATCCACAATGGTACTATGTCAACCTGAAAATCTATAGAATCTACTAATCTTGAGGAAACAACACACTAGACACTTTTTAAAAACCAAAGGAAACCCCGTTTCCATCAGGAACCAGTTATCGAGATTATCAAGAATTGTCTTAACATACCTAGAGCTAAATGCAAATTTTGTAAGAATAAGTTGGGGTGAAAAGTTTTGGGGAGAGGGACATCCTCAGCTGATTGTTTGGCTTCAAAACCTCAATGGAACATTTCAGCCTTTTCTTAGGGCCAGTAACCAATCGACCATCATCTGTTAGTAGTGGTGTAATGGAAGACGAATCTGACCCAACGATAGAAGTTGACAATTTGGTCCACCACAGACGAGGTAGAGTAATTCCTTCAAGTTTACTTTTAAGAAATTATTGCAATTTCTATCAGCTATAACGTGAATTCTATTCGCAGCACGGCGAGATTCAGGAAAAATTGTGTAATTTCCATGTGAACAATTTGGTCTGTTTGTTATGGTAAGCTCGTCTACATGTATCATTAAACCTTGGCAGGTCATTTGTCCTGAATTTGATGACCTTTCTTATACACCGCGCTAAAAATATTCTTTCACATTTCATTTAACTTCTTCTTGTGATTTGGATTTGATATAGCATCTGAAATATTAGGTACCTGACAAGCTTCAATAATGCTATCCCATTTGTCTCAGGGTTTCAGTCAGACCGTTTTTCCAATGGTGACATTAGGAGTATACTTATTGCCAGATAATACCATTTCAATGGCACATTGTTAGGAAGTGCCTATATCTTCGAATAACATGGGCTTGACTATAGCTGGAACATCTGTGAATGTGAAGGCAAATCTAGTACCAAAAATATGCATGGGTTCCTCAATGAGTTAGACAAAATTGGAGGATACACAAAACTCAGGAACTGACTAGCTATGCTGATCCACAGTATGATTATAAAATATTCATTTCCGCATAATACGTGTGTATTGTATAATCTGTAATAGCAAAATATGTCTCCTTATGTTTATTTGTATACGAGATTAATGCCTTGAAATGATGTAAATGATTCATGAATTGTGCTTTACATTGAAACCCTTATATTTTATTGTGCTGTAACGTGAAAGCTTGCCCATGAATTGTGTATGCTACAGTATATGTTGTAATTACTGGACAACCAAGTGCATAGTTGTAAACTGTATGTTATGTTCTTATTCTCCACAAAGTGCGTTCATTTAATCTTATGATTTGATTTACATTATTATAATATAATACATACCGTTAACATTTAAATATGTCATGTTACATTGGCGTTGTGTCATAAAGTAAAATTGTGTAATTTCCATGTGAACAATTTAGTCTGTTTGCTATGGTAAGCTCGTATGCATGTATCATTAAACCATGGCTGGTCATTTGTCCTGAATTTGATGACCTTTCTTATACACCGCGCTAAAATATTCTTCAGCATTTCATTTAACTTCTTCTTGTGATTTGGATTTGATATAGCATCTGAAATATTAGGTACCTGACAAGCTTCAATAATGCTATCCCATTTGTCT
>NC_089741.1:69443288-69490788 GCF_040412425.1 Macrobrachium rosenbergii
CCATATACAAATCTCCCGTCGAACTAAGGTGTTTGTATTTAGAGACGATATCCATCCACCTTTGCCATGTTAACCGTGTAGTGCGTTTGTCGCACGCAGCCATATTATGACTTTTTATCACGTCACCGTGACTCATATACAGTAAGCTACAAACGTCCTTTAATATCCAATCCGCTCTACCTCGGAAATAATATATTTTCATATATTTTACGGAAGGGGAATTTTTTAGTTGATTAAAAGTTCGTTGTCCTGTGGGCTCAAACCAGCAATGGACAAGAACTCAGAACTACAGTGGACTCTTAACCCACACGGCTAGCAAGTGAGGAATGCACTACACGGTTAACATGGCAGAGTTGGGTGGATATCGTCTCTAAATACAAACACCTGAGTTCGACGGGAGATTTGTATATGGGAGCCAATATCCACTTTTTCCTCACTTGCTAGTCGTGTGGGTTAAGCGTCCACTGTAGTCCGGAATTCGTCCGTCGCTGGTTTGAGCCCTCACGGGACGACGAGAACTTATTATCAACTAAAAAATTCATTGGTAACATATATGAAAAAACATATTATTTCCGAGATGAGCAATTGGATAGCGACGTTTGTAGTATACAGATTGTATATGAATCACGGAAAATGATAAAAGTCATAATATGGCAAAAGTGACAAATGCACTACATGGTTAACATGGCAGAGGTGGGTGGATATCGTCTTTAAATACAAACGCCTGACCGATGGGAGATTATATGGGAGCGATATCCACTTATTCCTCCCTAGCCAGCCGCAGGTTAAGCGCCCACTGTAATCCTGAGTTCTTTGCCTGTCGCTGGTTTGAGCCCAGGGACGACGAGCTTATTATCAACTAAAAATTCCCCTTCAGTAACATATATGAAAATATATTATTTCTGAGGTAGAGCGAATTGCATATTAAAGGACGTTTGTAGTTTACTGATTATACACACACACACACACACACATATATATATATATATATATATATATATATATATATATATATATATATATATATATATATATATATATATATATATATATATATATATATATATATATATATATATATATATATATATATATATATATATATATATATATATATATATATATATATATGTGTGTGTGTGTGTGTGTAATGTGTATCTCTGTGTATATATATATATATATATATATATATATATATATATATATATATATATATATATATATATATATATATATATATATATATATATATATATATATATATATATATATATATATATATATATATATATATATATATATATATATATATGTGTGTGTGTGTGTGTGTGTGTGTGTGTGTGTGTGTGTGTGTGTGTGTGTGTGTGTGTGTGTGTGTGTATAATCAGTAAACTACAAACATCCTTCAATATGCAATTCGCTCTACCTCAAAAATAATATATTTTTATATATGTTACCGAAGGGGAATTTTTTAGTTGATAATAAGCTCGTCGTCCCTTGGGCTCGAACCAGCGACGGACAAGAACTCAGGACTACAGTGGACGCTTAACCCACATGGCTAGCTAGGGAGGAATAAGTGGATATCGGCTCCCATATACAAATCTCCCATCGAACTCAGGCGTTTGTATTTAAAGACGATATCCACCCACCTCTGCCATGTTAACCGTGTAGTGCATTTGTCGCACGCAGCCATATTATGACTTTTTATCACAGCACCGTGATTCATATACAATCTGTATACTACAAACGTCCTTTAATATCCAATTCGTCATATTTAGAAATTTCATCCCTTCAGCCCGTTAGCTAGGAAATTAAATTTAATGGCAGCTGGAGGAGACTCCACAAGGGGCATGGACCTATGTAGGCGACTTACCCCGTATTGACTGAGTTTGGGGACCAAGCCGACATCTTAGACCCAGCATCGTATGATTTTTCTTTGGGGGGCGGGTGGAAGAAAGCCACTAGCGACAGAAGGACTAGCCTGGACCATAATTGGGCTGCTATGCTGACCCTAGTAACCTTAGCTATAACACCGATTTCCCTTCGACCTTTTTGCTGGATGATATTGCTCTTACAGGTCTGCAAACGTCTTCGTGCCTCACGCTTGAACCTGAATGGAGACACATCGCACCCTGGTTGCACACACACACACACACACTTTCCAAGCAGGACCGAGGTCACATGTAGTTAGGGTGGTCTTGCTGTCTATTATGCTGGCAAGGTGTCGAAACGTCTATGGCCAAAATTCATATTTTGCAAGTAAGCTCCATGCTTAGATGCAATAAGGTATGTCCGAATTAGCATCTGACCACCAGTAATCTTTTGCTCCTCATGAATTTCTCTCCATTTTCAGTACTTTGGACTTTTCATTCTCCTAAAACAAAGCCCCTTTGTTTCCCACAGCCTAGAACATACATTTACCCACACGACTTGTTTGAAGCTTAAACTAAATTAGTTCCGTGATAATAAATAGAGCATTTCCACCATAGTGTTACCAAGTGCTAATTAAATCTGATCTATAAATTCCTCCATCATGCATAGGTAATTTCATGTGAGAGAAAGTCATTAGATATGAATGACAACCTGGAATTTTCTTCCAGAATCCTGTTATCTGGCTCTTCGAGTGGTCTGCCCCTGACCTTGTGAACCAAATACCCTTAGATGTTTAACTGCCATCTTGCTATGTAGAAAAGTATTCTGATATCTAGCGGTTCAGGGGCGCTGGAAATAGTCCCGCCTTGGCAATCTTGTTGCACTACCCAAAATAATTCAACAAGTCTCAACAGCAGTGATTTTCATTTGTGTGTCAAACTATTTCAGGGCTGTGGCCCTTTCAGATTCAGTTACTTACTATGCATTATCTTGCTTTTATTGCACATTGCATGTGCCTTGCTTGCTGCTCAATCAGCCCTTTCATATTAATTTCCCTATTGCTCAGTTTGTAAATAAATTAAATACAATATTACCAACTGATTTTAAAGGTGACCTCTGCTTCTCTGTTTACTTAGATGTGATATCAAGGTAAGTAAGTTTATTCATTAAATTTATTGCTTATATTCCGAGCACTAGGTGTTGGCCCTAAGGTAGTTGACAACTGGCCTCAGAATATATATATATATATATATATATATATATATATATATATATATATATATATATATATATATATATATATATATATATATATATATATATATATATATATATATATATATATATATATATATATATATATATATATATATATATATATATATATATATATATATATATATATATATATATATATATATATATATAGATATATATATATATATATATATATATATATATATATATATATATATATATATATATATATATATATATATATATATATATATATATATATATATATATATATATATATATATATATATATATATATATATATATATATATATATATATATTCACAGATTTATCCCTCCCTCATTTAGCTGCCAGTGCATCATTAGTCTTGAAATGTAGTTTCTTTTTTCATTTGACTATCGGGGCAGGGGAATATGGCAGGCGACATAGCGGTGAGCGTATTTTGAACCAGAGAACAGCAGTTAAAGCCAGTTTCCAACAACGTAGGAATCACCTCCCCCACTCACCTGATCTGAGGAAACTATGTAGACCCCCTTTTCACCCCCATCATGTGATGGGGGAGTAGTTAGGTATTGCGAACTTAAGGGACATAGTGGAGCTAGCCGACAGGTAGGACCTTAACCTCTAAGTACTTAATCTTAAGGATCCTTTCCCTCCGCTCTTTTTGCTGGCTGTATGACTTTTGCAGGTCAGGGTAGGGCTAAATTTCGACAAACAAGCCCCAAGCCAAGCGCATTCGCGGAGATGGGGTCAGAGGCCTCCGAGATCCAGCTTGAGACGCATGTTCTGCGTCCTTTTCCGCTCTACGCTGGGTGAACACTACCTTCGACGAATGGCCGAATCGATTGCGTTTTGACGCCAACAACTGTAGATCAGGTTCGTGAATCACAAGTAGTCAGTAAGCTAGCCCTTTCCCTCCCCCATGAAAACCCTTGATTTTTTCCATTCCTTTAAACTTCAATTTCTTTCTCCACAAAAGCCTTTCCCTTTGTTAAGTCATCCTGCTTCGGCAGACCGTAACTCGTCCCATAAATTGCCTTGAAATCAATGTAAACGATTCAGTGATAAGCATCCTAATATCCCTTCCCCAGTGCAAATTGAGGGCAAATTAGTCCAAGCGATATAAGTGTTTGAAGCTCCCCCCTTTTGTGTGACGGTGAGCACGTGTTCCGTATTTCAAAAGCCCAGTCCATTATGATTCCAAGATTGTGATTAAGTGATTTCTTATATTTATCATCTGGGCTACGTAATGTTTAGAATTTAAGAACATGCATTTGGGTAATACTTTTATAGGGAGATTTCATTTCTCTTTCGTATGGTGTTAACTCCTAACCTCTCTTTCAGGGAGTCATTATCTGCTCAGTTGCCAAACTATGTCCTGCTAATTCTGACTGCCATCCAAATTTCGCAACCATTCCTGGTCGCAGCCTGATGGCAAGACTTCGTTGCTGGCACCCACAGAAATTATCTTAATGAACTGATTCCATTACCCTGGAGTTTATCCCTGTTAAAGAATTACCATCAGTGACAATTTAATGTAATTTTTACATAAAAGAGTTGGTTGTTATTCCGAGGTTGCTGTATCTGCTGCCCTTCATATTTACATTGCTTATTTGCAAATCACTGCATTATTGAGCCCCTGTATGTGCTTAATTGTTTGTAGCTGTTTACAATGTACATTCTCTTTTGTCTTCTTGCATACTTGCCCAGTCTCTGTAAATAAAACCCCTCTTAAATTGTCAAAGAAGTCTAATTCCTAATGGCGACCTTAATTATTTACTTACAAATCCAGGAAAATCTAAGTTGAGTTTCCAGTAGCTTTCCTTTTGTTTATAAACTCAGGCCCTCTTGGTTCTTTTGCCAGTCAATTATATATATATATATATATATATATATATATATATATATATATATATATATATATATATATATATATATATATATATATATACAGTATATATATATATATATATATATATATATATATATATATATATATATATATATATATATATATATATATATATATATATATATATATATATATATATATATATATATATATATATATATATATATATATATATAATATATATATATATATATATATATATATATATATATATATATATATATATATATATATATATAGATATATATATATATATATATATATATATATATATATATATATATATATATATATATATATATATATATATATATATATATATATATATATATATATATATATATATATATATATATATATATATATAATATATAAATATATATATATATATATATATATATATATATATATATATATATATATATATATATATATATATATATATATATATATATATATATATATATATATATATATATATATATATATATATATATATATATATATATATATATATATATATATATATATATAGATATATATATATATATATATATATATATATATATATATATATATATATATATATATATATATATATATATATATATATATATATATATATATATATATATATATATATATATATATATATATATATATATATATATATATATATATATATATATATATATATATATATATATATATATATATATATATATATATATATATATATATATATATATATATATATATAACCAAAAGAAAAATAGTTTCGTGTTCAAGAATGAGAAATAATGGGTGGGAATACATAAAAATGGAGATACCATAGGGAAAATGAGCATACCTTACAAAATTACAAATGAAGATATTGTCTCAAATTTTATTGAAAGGGATTCATGAGGTCCACGCTGTGAAATAAGTCGACGCCTAAAATTTGTTACGTTTGTCCAAAAGCTCATTTCCTTTTGAGTGTAATAATTTTTTTTCCTGAGTTTGGACATCAGCAAGAGTATCAAGTACTTGTTATTAAGGAAGATTTTTCTTGCGTGACTCTGGTGCGTGTCCAGAATGAAGATTTATCACGCAACCTTTTCTTCAAGAGTATTTTCTCAGCTCAAGATAAGTATGATTCGTGGAAAAATAGAGGATGCATAGTTTTAAATTATTATGTTGACAAAGTAATAAGTTTTTTTTTTATCGTGAAGAATGAATGTATTTACATATCCATCCTTATAAATACATACAACCATTCATACACACATACATACATACATGGATACATACTTACATACACACACACACACACACACACACACATATATATATATATATATATATATATATATATATATATATATATATATATATATATATATATATATATATAATGCTAACTATCACATACACAATTGTTCTGTGCATTAGTAGAATTACTAAAAGGACCTCATTCAAACTGGATGGTATCTAATGGATACCATCCAGTTTGAAATAAAGTCCTTTAATATATATATATATATATATATATATATATATATAATATATATATATATATATATATATATATATATATATATATATATATATATATATATATATGTGTGTGTGTGTGTGTGTGTGTGTGTGTGAGTGTGTATAACTGAATCACGAAAATACGGAACGTGATGAATATATAAATAAAGATAAAATCCACGAAGGAAACGGAAACACTGGAGTGCTGCGAGGCCTTTCGACGGTATGGCAATGGGCAACCCTTTATCCCCACTCCTCTCAAACTTATACATGGAATTCTTTGAAAAACGATATTTACCTAATATCATTTATACTCCTTTAAAGTGGTATAGGTATGTTGACGATATTTTAGCTGTTTTGCCTGCTGGTATTGATGTAAATGATTTACTCTGTAATTTGAATAACCAGGTACCATCCATTAAGTTTACGTTAGAATTAGAAAAAGACAATTGCCTCCCTTTCTTAGTTGTTTTAATACATAGAGAACCATTTCAATATAAATTCAGTATTTATAGGAAACCAACCAACAACTTAACTTATGGCCATTTTTATTCAGGCCATCACCTCAACATCAAAACATAAATTTTTTCCTCTATGTTTTTACGAGCCTTGCACATTGTCAGTCCCCAGTATTTGGATAAAGAAATTGAATACATAAGAAAAATAGGGACAGATTTATGTTATCCTTCATATATACTAGATATTTGTTATAACAAAGCCCACAAAAAGTTTTATAGTGAAAGTAACATGAAGCAAGAAACCCCTAAGAACATTCTTAGCTTGCCTTATTTTAGTGGTTTTGAAAACATAAAATCATTGTTAAAACCTTTTAATGTAAACCTCGTTTTTTCTTATAATAACACACTCAAAAGAATGTTAATAAAAAATAGCCCTAAAGAAAACAACAACATAATATATAAAATTCCATGTTTGGATTGCCCCTCTTTTTGTATTGGCCAATCTAGCAAAGATTTAGATGTACGTATTAAGCAACATAAGTATTCAGTCAAAACTGGACAAGCATCCAATGCTATATTCATTCATTTAAGTGAAAACTCTCACAGGATAAATTGGACTGAAAGTTCAGTGATTGCCAGGTCGAAAGATTTCTTTTCAAGAAATCTATTGGAGTCCGCTGTTATCCAGCTTACTTCCAGTTGTAATTTTAATCTTAGCCCTGGCATGTATTATTTGGACCCCTGTATTAGAAGGGTGTTTAAGAATGACCTAAAAGATAAAATCACTGACTTAACTACAAGTTAGCTACTTGATATATATTTTCTATATATCCGTATTGTTTAATATAATTTTTTCTTTGTAAAAATGTTCATCTTGCAAAAAGTTATTATTGTTTACAAAAAAAAAAAAAAAATTATTGTGTTGTACTAAAATTTTTTAGGTGGTCAGTCATGAACCTGTATAATCTTTTAATTGTCCTGTCCCTGCTCCTGAACGGTTGATCCTAATCCTTTGTAAAAAAAACTCTTAAATATTTAATCTTGTTTTTGGCAGTTCTACTAATTCTTCAATTGTGTTGGATTCCAGGTATATATGTTTCCTTTATAATCCCCATCTCTCATTTATATGAGCCTTCTTTGTAAACATACTTTTATATTTCTTCAGTCTGCTAAATAAAGGACATACTGTCGAAAGGCCTCAGAGCACTCCAGTGTTTCCGTTTCCTTCGTGGATTTTATCTTTATATATATATATATATATATATATATATATATATATATATATATATATATATATATATATATATATATATATATATATATATATATATATATATATATATATATATATATATATATATATATATATATATAAATCTGTTTGTGTATGTGTGTGCTTATAACCGGATCGACAGATGTATTTAAAATTTTTCGGAGAGTCCAATTACTTTACCAAATAGCATTGAAAACGTTCATCACGATTGACATTTTTTTATAAATTTGCAGTGTTCTTAAGGTAGATAATTTATTGGCATAAGTGTGCATAAAAACAAACAATACATACACAGTATATATATATATATATATATATATATATATATATATATATATATATATATATATATATATATAAATATATATATATGTGTGTGTGTGTTAACGTGTGTGTGTGTGTGTGTGTGTATGTGTGCGTGCGTGCGTGTGTGTGTATCTTGTCGTTGGCAGCAGAAGTTCTTTTCTCTCTCTCTCTCTCTCTCTCTCTCTCTCTCTCTCTCTCTCTCTCTCTCTCTCTCTCTCTCTCTCTCTCATTTACCTAATCTGTCTAAAGATGTGTAAATCAAACCTAAACTAGAAAAAAAGTTTATTTAGTAAGCTAGATAACAAATCATGCAAAATGAATTTATGGAAGAGAGATACTAAAATTTATTAAGCATCACCCCGAAGTAAAGAAAATAAATGCAAATCCCAATGATAAGTGGGGTTTATTTTCTGTCTCCCACCGAGTCTCTGAGGTAACCCCTATTTCACGGAAGTCTGTTACACGTAACTTTCAAAGTCGTTTGTCACTGTCCCGTTAAAATGACCCTTTCCCCATTTCCCCATCGGACGTGTTAAATGCTCGCTTAACCAGGAGCTTATCTTCCCCAATTAGTTATGGGTCCATAAAAACATTCCTGGGGAAAAACGGAACCATCACTAATAGACCTCAGTTTGTAAACACACCAAAGCACATGAGATAAAATGTTAAATAATGTTGAAAAGAACAATCACTAAATAATAATGGTAACACTTGTAAAGGTTAGTAACTTTAAAACTGAACACTTACATTCCACAGAGGGAATTTCACTCCCCATAGTGTCTCAAAACACGTCCAGGCACTTACGATTCTTACAAAGGAATGAAAGGCTCTTCATCAGAGCCCTCGCAACTTAGCGATTTTGTGAAAAATTTAGGCACTTATATTTCCGTTTCACACCTACGAATCCGATTATATCCAAACCAAAAAGTTCCATGAGTTAATGATGGAAATTTCTATCACTGACATGTGATGCTATATCGAAGCGCCCACTGAATCATGTTTGGGTCATCTGTCGTTCAGTTGCTGATCTCACTTGCGATCTCATGTGAACGGAATCTCCTTGGTTTCAACCGGAAGAACAATGCTGGATCTCAAAAGTGACTGAAGTTAAGCGGCTGAATAAACACTAAAGACACATCTGCACAATAAGGCAAGCATTGGAATGTTACGAATTATCTCCATATATACTTAATATATATGTGTAGGTGCTTGTGTGTGTTTGTTTTTATGCACACTTATGTCAATGAAATGTCTACCTTAAAAACATTACAACTGTATAAAAAAGTCATTCTTGTTTAACGTTTTCAGTGATATCTGGTAAAGTAATAGATTTGTCGAAAAATTGTAAATACATCTATAGATCCATTATAAGGAACATGAAAGACTTATTTTCTTATATATAGATGTTTGAGAAAGATCTAAACCCAGTGAACCATTGACAACAAAAATACCAGGAGGATCTTTTCGCCCTCTGCATAAGAATGATAAAAAGTTCTGATTGACGAGTGTTGCCTGATCGGACTTCTGAAGGTCGTCATTGAGAGCCTCTTTCTTCAAACTTCGACAGAATTTGCTGACACCTGGAAAAGAAAGTCATGCCCAAGACTCAATACCGTGGATTTAGGTGGGATGATTTTCCTGCTCTCTCTCTCTCTCTCTCTCTCTCTCTCTCTCTCTCTCTCTCTCTCTCTCTCTCTCTCTCTCTCTCTTTCTCTTCACCTAATTTCAAGGCAATGTGACTTATATAATTCAGACTGCTTTTCATTGAAACTCAAAAACTTGAAAATTTGCAGAGACCAAAAATGTTGCAATTTCTTTTATCTTATGGCGTTACCTGAAGGTGTAATTTTGTTCTGGAATTCATTAAATATTCTTTATTATTATTATTTAAAATACAAACAGCAATTTCTACCGGTATGCAGTTTCCTTGAAGTATTTATTTTCTTAAACTGTAAATTCAAGAAGCTGTCAGAGACACACTGTTATGAAATATCTCATATTGGTGGTACAATACCTTTTGTTTTACCGATGCCTCAGTAGGTATTATGGGCAAACAATTTAATTAATATTTCATGTCTTTACGACCTGGGGTCTGTTGTGTCTTACAGTGTTGAAGGCGATGAGAATGATGATATTACAACATCACGTAAACATAATGTGCTTTGTTATTTAGCCATAAACTTATGAGATGGTTTAATCTTCCAGTCTTTAATTTTCTTCCTGTGGAGGATAAATAACACAGAGAGAGTATGGGACCTCCAAAATAAAAATTAGCTTCGTATTCATCAGAATAAAAAAAAAGCAAAAAGATGGAGAATACTTTTCTGAAGGTAAACTTCATCAAGAAGAGTAAAAATGGCACATGCTGAAAAACTTTTCCTCTTTAAAAAATTGTTCGTGTCTTTGATACGGAAGAAAATTCGCAGGATACCAAGTTATCTCGAAAAAAAAAGAGCTTAACGATTTTTCGATGAAATTTATGTCAGTGTGCTTAAAGATCCAGGAGAAACGTTGGGCTTGATGACGCTATAGCTTGCATTCATGAGATGAGGTTTTGCGATAATTTTCGTTTATGGCACCACTTGAAAACGTATGGCAGTCTAACTTTAAATTGGGAAACATGGTTTACCTGTATATTTCTAACTCTCGATGATGAAGAAGAAAGTTCAGTCTTCAGCATGATTATTTGTTTGATATTCAAGGACAAAAAAAATTAAGATGGCAAAATATTTCAAGAAAACGGGCGGAGAGACATGCTACGAAATATACCATTCGCTTTATAAAACCGCTATCTTATTAAAACTTTCATATTACTGAGAGTGGTCAGAAGCTTCGGAAAACTTTGCGTGGCCTTAAGGCAACCCAAGATATAAGCTTCATAAAATGCAAGAAATTATGAGCTTAATTCCGGAGTCTTTCTACTAAGCATATACACAAACAAACAAGTAAAAAATACTTTGGCGCAATCAAGTGTTCTGTATAGCATATAATGCTGTATGAAACTCTCAGCCACGGCCCTGAAACTCTTCACCGCGGTCCAAGAAACTTCCAGCCACGGCCCAGTGGTGGCATGTGTTGTTAGCACCTATAGAGGTAACTGACGCACGATCATGGCTAATTGCAACCTTCAATAAAAGAAAAAAACTACTGAGGATAGAGAGATGCAATTTGATATGTTTGATGATTGGAAAGTGGATAATCACCTTACCCATTTGCAGCCCTCTAGCCTCGGTAGTTTTTAAGATCTGAGGGCTGACAGGTAAAGTGTGGACGGACAGACAAATAGCTGTCTCAATAGTTTTCTTTTACAAAAAACTAAAAAGAGTACTTAAGCCATTCAAGTTTAATGTGTTTTCCCTTTTCAAAGTATTTCAACAACATTCAGTATTTCTGGGGTATATCTGTAAATATTATTACAATCATCTTCAGAATTTTGCTTACCTTTATTAGTATTACCACCACCACAATTACTACTACAAATAATTACCGAAGAAGGGGAAACCCAAGTACAGCACCAAACTCTCTCTCTCCCTCCCGCCCCCTTATCTCTCTCTCTCTCTCTCTCTCTCTCTCTCTCTCTCTCTCTCTCTCTCTCTCTCTCTCTCTCTATAACACGAAGTTAAATCTTTTAGAGCACACTTTGATGGTCAGTGCAGATATCGTTCTCGTCACCTTAAAAACATCCGTTCTTATAAAACTAGAGTTACAGGGTAGATTTTATGGTAGGTGAAATGAATTTTTTCATATAGTATATACGTCTTTCTTGAACCCAGTCAAGACTGACCTTCGAGAATAAGATATGGGTTATGCATTGTATTGAACAATACAATGCATAATTTTTAAACAATGCCAATAAGTATATTATTATTACGCATTCTTAAACTGCGCCGATTACCGCATTTCGGGTAAATAGGACCGTTAAATAAAACGATTCCCTCTACTCATTTTAATATTAATAGCGTCAATGCTGGCAAAACGGTAGAGAGAAATCGAAATGTGAATCCTCTGTCTCAAAAGATATAACAAAAGGAAGTTGAAGCTCTCTCTCTCGCCCCCTCTTCTCTCTCTCTCTCTCTCTCTCTCTCTCTCTCTCTCTCTCTCTTACAAACACACACACACACTGATACATAACACCCAAATGATGAATGTAATATTTCTCTCCGTAAGGAATAACTAACATTTTTCCGTTCTGTTGGTAAAAATCTCCCTCTCCGGAGAAGCAAGCCTTTTATGCTCCAAAATATCTTGTATACACAAGTAATATGAATAGGAAGTGAGGAATTGAAAATTATAACTGCTGATCGGGAAACATTTCTCAATAAAATACTCAGGTCTTGCTTTTTGGTATTGTATTGAATATATATTCTTACAAATTAGGTCTCGTTGGGGGAATGCAAGGGTTTTTTTTAATTTACGCTCTGCCAAAATGTAACAAAAAATGAAGAGTTGAGGGGTGACTTACCTTGTTTTCAACAATTGAATTAGAGAATGGAAGGTCGCCATGGGAAATGAGTTACTGGTTATGTTACAATGAATTTATTTACACATGAAGCAATAAAAAAAATGAATCTGGAACTGAGGATCCAGCAGGCAATCAAAATTAAAAATGGAAATTACGAGACACCGTGTGTATATGTATATATATGTATATGTATATATATATATATATATATATATATATATATATATATATATATATATATATATATATATATATATATATATATATATATATATATATATGCGAATCCACAGGAAAAATACAGGAAGAAGTTCAGTAGTACCAAGCGCTTTCACGTTTATTGATGCATCGTCGGGGTACGAATGAGACAAAAATATAAAGAAGGTTACAAAGTAAACAAAGAGAACAAGCATACCAGATGGTCAGTTGTCAAAGGGTAATAAACAGAAAGTTAATCCAGGATAATCTAGGATCGAGCTGTCACAAACTGAACCTAAGACCACACAAAAAGAAAAAGAAATACTAAAGTTTAGGCTTACAAAATCCTAAAAATGTATAACCTTGAATACCAGATGTTTAATTGCCAGGGGTAAAAAAGAAAAGGTTAATCCACGGCAAATCCGGGATCACGTGGTCAAAAACTAAGCCAAATATATACTAAACCATACGGCAAACGGCTTCTTACACATTCAAATTGCAGAAACATGTATATTAATTTTGCTTATATTTATCAACAACTTTTTTAATTATTAAAGCATCAAGTTTAAATAAACCAAGACTTAAATTTAGAACACTTTCAATAATTGACTTAATAAAACAAGATTCGATGATATTCCTTTTAACTGTGTCATTGCACGGGACTAAATGTCTTGCTTTACTCCAGTTAATAGGATGATCAAAATCTCTCACATGTACGAATAAAGCATTCGATATTTGGCCAGTTCTCACAGAATATTGGTGTTGTTTGATCCTTTGTGAAAGTGGTTTCCCAGTTTGTCCATAATATATTTTATCACATTTTTTACAAGGAATTTCATAGATGTAGTATATATTTGGATTAGTTTTTGACCACGTGATCCCGGATTTCCCGTGGATTAACCTTTTCTGTTTAACCCCTGGCAATTAACCATCTGGTATTCAAGGTTATACATGTTTTTGGATTTTGTAAGCCTAAACTTTAGTATTTCTTTTTCTTTTTGTGTGGTCTTAGGTTCAGTTTGTGACAGCTCGATCCTGGATTATCCTGGATTAACTTTCAGTTTATTACCCTTTGACAACTGACCATCTGGTATTCTTGTTCTTTTTTGTTTACTTTGTAACCTTCTTTATATTTTTTGTCTCATTCGTACCCAGATGATGCGTCAATAAACGTGAAAGCGCTTGGTACTACTGAACTTCTGCCTGTCTTTTTCCTGTGGGATTCGCTTATACACTGAAGTCAAGTGCATCTACTGTGATTTTTTAAGCATATATATATATATATATATATATATATATATATATATATATATATATATATATATATATATATATATATATATATATACACACACATATATATATGTATATATATTGCTGACCTGTTAAGGTGTTCTACAAATCCAGAAAACCTGGGAAAAATCATAATATATAATATATATATATATATATATTATGATTTTCCTAGTTTTCTGGTTTTTATACATATATATATATATATATATATATATATATATATATATATATATATATATATATATATATAGATATATATATATATATATATATATATATATATATATATATATATATATATATATATATATATATATATATTTGTATGTGTGTGTGTGTGTGTGTGTGTGTGTTAAGGTGTTCTACAAATCCAGAAAATCATGGAAAATCATAATATATATATATATATATATATATATATATATATATATATATATATATATATATATATATATATATATATATATATATATATATATATATATATATATATATATATATATATATATATATATATATATATATATATATATTATGATTTTCCCTCAGTTTCTGGATTTGTAAAACACCTTAACAGGTCAGCAATGGAATTTTACTCATTTGTTCTTGAAAATCTGACTTTATGGTCCAGGGAATCGTAAAAAGAAAAGAAAAAAAAAGGGATATTTCATATGAGCTTAGGGCTCTGCTTCATGAGGGAATGATACGTAAACTGGGGTTAACTAATGTAATTGTATTTGCAATAAAAGGGTAAAAAAATGGAAAAGTAAATAATATGAAGGCTTGCAAAGTCTGGTGGTCTTCCTACTGGAGACTTGAATTGTTGCAATTCACAGCCCAAGAATAGTCCACGGCAAATGGGTCCCTCTGCAATAGAGATTTAAAGATTACACGCCAATAAGGGAAAATATAAAACATACAGATGGATCGAGACTGCACTGAGTGTGCCAAGGTCTTGCAGAATGAATGAACACTGAACACTAGAACACAAAACATTTGAGATAGCACAATGGATACAAAGATATACTGGCACTTAATAAACACTTCTAAGGGCAAAATGTCGTTACTGAAAAGCCGTCACTTGTACTTTACCATGCGGGGGAAGCTGGTCTCTGACAAAGAATGACGAAGGATGATTGCACTCGTGGCATTATACACTAGTTCACATGGAATGTCCATTCACATGGTGACGAAGGAACTGGATCCGAGTCAGGAGGGTTAGCTGGTGACAGAGGGTGGGGTCTCTCAGCGTCTCATAGCAATCTCCCGTGAATGTCTGGTTAACTGCAAAGATCTCCCTGTCTTGGCTCCTTTTAAGGCATCTGCTGAGGATAGGGGTGCTGATGTTGGGCTCATATGGTGACTCTGCCCAAGATGCGTCATCTTTCAGGTGTCTTGACCATCTACTTGCATCTCCCCAGGTGTCCTGTGGAAAGGCAATTCAGCACGATCACTCTGCCTCATAGAATGGTTGTTTTAAGCAGCTTAGTTCATTTAAGCTGCTTAAGGGAGTGGTACTCAGCCTCTTATCCTTGCCCCTTTTGACCAAAAGACAGTTTGTTTCTTTTACTATGACAAAACCGAACACATTCGAACTCGATTTGAATCTGATTCAAAACCGAGTTCGCAGGAATTGTTAAAACGTTGGAATTCAAGGTAGCCGAAAAAGGCAAACAGAAGACCTTTAAAATTACCCTATTCTTACTTTTCAAAGCTTACAAGGTTAAAATTTTTATATCCAGAAGACTAATTTAAAATTTATTCTGAAAAAAAAACTTCCTCTCAGGCATAGGAATGAAAGCTTTGTGTAAGTATAGCTCTACTTCTTAATGGATTTAGCAGCTAATGTATACTGTGAACTCCACGAACACTTCTGGGATGCTTGGAAGTTAAGCTTACAAGTGAAAATAACTATTTTGGTTAAATCTGGATCTAAGAAAAGTAAAAATTCCTTGGCTATATTTTTGGTGAGTGGTAATTTTACTTTTTTGGGGGGCCAGGCGCGGGGATGGGGAGTTGTATGGGAGAAAGTTTGCTACACAAGTTCTACCTCATAAACTTTAACCATACAGTTTTTTTTTTTTTTTTTACATTTTAATGGTTATAACTAGAAAAAAAATAATTCTGAGACAAGATAGACATTTAACAGAATAACGCATAGTAAAAAAATTATAGTGCAATAAAGACTCCCGAAATCGTTCAGAGTCTAGAATACTTTCTAGTCGTTATTTATATTGTGATTTTAAATATTATACACGAACAACCGGATGGGATGCAGAATATACAACGCTTGCTAATTTTAGCTTATGATAAATTATTGCAGATGCACAGACGCGGAGTAGGGCATTAATTAATAAACGCTATTCTCTCTCTCTCTCTCTCTCTCTCTCTCTCTCTCTCGCTAGCTATGGCAAAATCCATGGCCCTTTACAGATAACCCCCGCCCACTGCACACCAGTGATTGGCTACTCTCGAAAGGGGGATGACGTCACACTAGTTAACAGTCCAAATGATTACCAGTACGGGATTTGACTCCGTTTGGTGATGTTGAACTCTGTGCATGAATGATGACATCGCAGATTTGAGTTCCGGAGTTGCGACATATGCAACTAATATCTCCGATAAAAGAAATATTAAGTTATATATCATTATATGAAGATCTTAGATCATTTTGTCTATGCATCTTTTTTTTTTATTTTGATCATGCATCTTGCTTTTTTTTTTTAAATAAGGTGTTAGTCTACATTACCTATTCCATATAGACCACATTAATTGAAGTGAAGTATAGACTTGGAGGCATTCTTGTATATTATCCTGTTGGACAAAAGAGTACATAAGAGTCAATAAATTCTCTCTCTCTCTCTCTCTCTCTCTCTCTCTCTCTCTCTCTCTCTCTCTCTCTCTCTGTTGTTAGGAGATTCTAGCGTAGACTCTATTCATAAAGATCTCGACCACTTTTAATTAAAAAAATTACTCAATTTCAGTTAACAAAAGTAGGCAGATAATTCTTCACTTCAGTATTTTGTGAATAGGTCTATGTTTATTCTGCAAATGTTAGGTTACCACACGAAAAATTTTCGAAGAGACTACAAGCACCATAACAGCAGCAACAAAAACAAGAATAACCAAAACAAGAACCACAATAAAACGGCTGGATATAAGATAGGCCTATAATTCAATCGTTATAAGGTGCGTAAACCGACAAAAAGACATAGGACATTACAGGTCTACGTCATTTTTTATGATCCTTCTATTTCAAAAGGAGAAAATGTCTTTAAGAAAATTCTCAACTAATTATATCCAATGTGACTCATATAACCGTCAGGATAAGAGTATAAAGAACCAAAATCCTTTTGAAAGTGTCATCCACAACAAATTAAAATAAACTGCCATAGTACTCAGTAATTCTTTTTAGTATTTATAAGCGGTGATGAACAAATCGCTTTGGTAGTTCTTGTTATTATATAAGCGCATTAATTGCAACATCATGAGCAGAAAAGGATATAGCATTTGATACTCCTAGTGCTTTCTGTTTTCCTCACAATGGTTCTTTCGTTTACACTACCGTCAGAGGTTCTCGTCAATCAGCCATCTTCCATAAAGCATTTGAACGGGAACATTGGCTAGTAGTTGTTGCTCCTTTTCAGATTAACTGAATTTACATTATGTTGAGGTGTGGCGTTGCCCGCTACCCTGTACCACAATCTTTTATTGGTTTTGTTGTAAAAATTTAGGAAGGTCTTCCCGGAAGTTTTAATGGTGCTGATGACCGTAATATTAAAACAAAAATATTTGTAATTTATGCCGTAAGATACACCAGAGTTTCAATATAACTGTGAAGCCCCGTGCACCATTGATGTTGATTTTGAATTATTTCATTTTTTGCGTGTAAAATTTATTCTTTTGTTGATTTACCTTTATTTGCCTGGCCTTATTTTTATTCTATCATTCTCATTTTACTTTAATTTTGGAATTATTGTACCTGTTGAACTGTCCACCTGTATTTATGTTTGTTTTGGAAGATTTAGATAAATGTAAAGGTAATACGGTTTTACATAACCCAAGGAAATCATATCTACTCTGCAGGGCTAAAGAAATTGCCAGCTAATTCTCCTTATAAGCGTAACAGGGGGAGGACCGAAGTTTCACTATGTACCAAAACGGTTTTCTATACTTGTGAAATTCTTGCGTAATAATATACTTGAAGGACACTTAAGCAAAAAATATCAATATCATACAGTTACTATTAAAAATAACTGTTTTACAAAATATTAGTTAACAGGAAATGGTAATTTTCTCAAGAGGGTTATTACATAATATGGGCCTGGTTTGGTTACATCACATCCGAATTAATGGAAAATTATATTATATAAGTACATTTTAAAAGAGGGAAATACGTTCTTTGACTGTCTACAGTATCTTTGCGTGATTAAAGAGGAATAATAAATAAAAAAAAATATGCAAATGAAACGATTCAACTATATACTAATTAAAAGCTTAGTGATTTAGCATACACCGATTTTTATTGAACAGAATTATGTATTCACGTGTAGGCCTTCACTATGTTTAGTGCTACAAATTTTGGACATAAATTGTGGCATTTCTCCTTCGTTGCCCATGCCCTGCTTTCGTTGCTACACCGAACACTAGTCGATCTTCCTTCACAACATCTTCACTCACTCTGGTATGATAGTATATAATAAAAAAAGACCAATAATAACTTATTTGTGTGTTATTTTGAAAAAACTGCGTCCACGATCTGCTTAGAAATATTTATAATTAAAGAAAACTACATAAATCATGTCGAAATGTATTTTTTCGAGCCAGAAAAAATGAGTAGTCATGCTGATTGGCCCTTGGTCAGAAATTATAAAACTCACTACACATTAATTTTTCAAATGTTCATTGCAAGGAACTAACTGGAAAATCTCGGACCCTGAAGTAGAAACAAGAAAAATGAAATCCCCCTCAAATAAATCGCTTTTAAAATTAGTACTAAGAGAATTGTGAAATAGATTCCATTATGACGTAGGTGAGAAATATCACTAATATACTATCAGATGTGAGAAGAGAAAGCTAACTTCGAATGAGAATTTTTTTTATAAATTTTATTATTTTCATAAATTAACATTACATCCATCATTGATACAGTCTGACAAACATTCTATCGATAAAGCTAAGAAAGAACACCATAAAATCATAATAGTAATGGTGTTTCATTCTGACAGTATTAAGTTAGCTTGAGTAAATTCCAAGATCAATAACTAGCTCAGATAATAGAGTTGTCAACTAATATGAGTATTTCATCAGTAACAAATAACGAAAACTATGACTATTTCAGACCAATGTTTTTTTCATGCTTTAATCATGTTCACATTATTGATTGGAGTACTTTAATGGTTCCTTTAATCAACTCTTAGATCAATAAAGAATCTGTATTGATAGATGTTTAACCCTCTAATAATTCAGACAAACATTCAGCAACAGTTTTATCGTCTTACATTAACCTGGCTTCACACAAAATCAATACTAATTGCATGGTTTCATATTACATCTAATTGGGGTAGACTGAATAAAAAAAACAAAAAACAGAGTTAACCAGAGAATCTTCACCAAAGATTGTTTGTTTATGTTGCGAATCTGCCTGCCGTCCAAAAAAAAATAAAAAAAAAGTAAAAGTCGTGGGTTTATATGTTGCGTCTATGACAAGCAGTAAAAAAGTTCCGTCCATTCAGACAGGTGCAAAATAGGAAATTTTAGGACAGATGTGGATAAAATATTCTGAACGGAAAATGGTTGTTGCAAATAAAAAAGAAAATGTTACAAAAAAGGCTCACCTGATAATTGAAACTGCAGCATGTGGGAGAGAGAGAGAGAGAGAGAGAGAGAGAGAGAGAGAGAGAGAGAGAGAGAGAGAGAGAGAGCTTTTAAAAGTCAGATAAACGGATAGCCAGCTAGGTAAATAGAACAAGATTTATCAAATTTTCCAGCTTTGAGTAATTCAGATTTTTCAGAAAACTGCCATTTAGGCTCTTTGTCGACCTTTCCTTTATTTGGATGTTTCATGCACTTTATTAAAACTTTGTAATTCATTCTGATGAAAACTAAATACCACTAGAAAGTTATACATGCTTTTGATTTAAACGATATATTTATTTCGGTGCATTTAAAATGTGACATCAGGTCTTGTAAAGTGGAAAGGATTTTTTAGTTATCTATGACGAATGTAAATTTTCCTTCATGCCCAAGGAGAAATATAATTTTATTCTTATTGAATAATATCAAGCAGCTATAGACACTTTTACATGTCATAGGAAAAGACAGTAGCTCTAAATTTGTTCAAAGAAAGTACGAAGGCTACTTTAATCAGAGAATATGAGTAAAGAGCTCATTTCAATCGTCCAAAGGAGTGGAGACTTTATCTGGGCAATTTTCCAGTCTTAGAGGCGAGTAAAGTTTCATTCTCATCAAAATATTAATTTCATCAAATTTAGGAAAGGGTAACTATCAAAATTAAGATTTTCACATTCTGCATGGAACAGTTCCTTTTGGAAAGAAGGGGAAAACTGTGAAGGGGGTAGATTTTGTGCCATTAAAGATTAATTGATAAAGGGAAACAATGACTGTACTCTGAATAAACAATATATGAAGAACAAATCCAAATTTATGTAACTGTTTGAATATATTTAAAAACTATACAGCGCTTTCGAGAATCTGTAAGATTCCCCTTTTCAATTTCGATAGAGATTTAAAGATGAAAATCTCGTATGTATTCTCGAAAGCTCTCTGTATAATTTTAAATATATTTGTACAGTAACATAACTGTGGAATTGTTTCTCTATTTTAAAACTCATGCTACTAATTAAGCAATAAATGAATTGGTAAGTTATATCAGTTGCGTTAGAATTATATAGGAACAAAAATATATTCTACATTCCTTCATGGAACCTTGATAAACAATTGCAAATTGCGATTAAATATAAATCATTCACTTTTACTGTACTGTAGATGAAATGAAGATTAAAGTTATTTATTACAGAAATGAGCAACGACGGAAAATTTAGCATCCTCAAACAATTGTCGTAAAATATCAATATCGCGATGCCTCCTTTGTTCAAACGAAAAATATAAACAAATCATAACAAACGACCTTTATCTGCTCAACCACGACGAGAAAAAAACAATGAGAAAGGCTTTTTTTTTCTTTTCAAGACCTCTAATTATTCCCTGTTATAAAAAAATAACCACACTTTTTCATTTACATACATAAAAGACTATTAATTGCGGTTCCTTGTTAGCTTCGCATTTTTGTAACAACCGAAATTATGTTCGACATTAAAAAGCGAAAAACGATTATTTGAATAATTTTTTGTCTTACTTTAGTTGATATTAGATTGCTTACGAAGATGAAAGCCATATTTTGGGTTTGTGAAAATATGTACAAAATACAACAAGGGAAAAGAAAACCGAGCATATGGCGCTTACCAGTTGCATCAACTGAAAACATTCCCAAGGGAGTGGAAAATGTCTTAATTGACGATACCTGTAAAAAAAAAAAAAAAAAAATACATATTTCGTTTAGTTTGTCTGACAGTATTTCCAATTTAATCATCAGTCGTTTCATTACTTGATCCATATATATATATATATATATATATATATATATATATATATATATATATATATATATATATATATATATATATATATATATATATATATATATATATATATATATATATATATATATATATATATATATATATATATATATATATATATATATATATATATATATATATATATATATATATATATGTATGTATATATATATATATATATATATATATATATATATATATATATATATATATATATATATATATATATATATAAATATATATATATATATATATATATATATATATACATATACATACATATATATACACATACATATATATATATATATATATATATATATATATATATATATATATATATATATATATATATACACACACACACACACAATAATATGTGTATAATGAAAAACCATGCCTACTCATGCAAAACGAATATTAAAAAAAATAATAAAAAATAAAAAAAAATTGATAGAATAATAACCGAGTAAAAAACTAAGAGGAAATTGGATAACCTATTCCTAGAAAAGGGTTTTACTGATATCAAGTCTCATCTCAAACACAGTAATTACTTTTATTGATCTAGTTGTTCCGTTAGTATCTATTAGTCATTAGTAAACTTCATCTTCTTTTAACAGGAACAAATTGCACTGAAGGCCCGGACATTAGTAACTTGTTGCAACAGATATATTTCACCACAATTAGTGACGGGTACATTTGATGCAGGAGTCGTTCCATAAGCGAGCACGTGTCATACTTCTTTGATGGTGAAGTCTCAGTCATCAGCAGTGTCCGTTACGGCCGAAATATCTTCTTTACCAGTTATTTTGCCCGCTTTTCTTACCTGTGGTTTTCAGTAGATGCTTCTATTAGAAATTTATATATCATTTCAGGTAACTATAGGCTTCAGAGATATATTCAATGCTATAGATAAAGACAAAAGTTGCTCATTGTGCAATAAATGGTGCCTTTAATCAGAACTTTACTTTTCTGCTTTATTTTTTATGTCGATTGTGTTACGGTGGGTGGTCGTGGGGATCATATGCCATGTACTTGTATTTTTTTATAACATTTCAGGTAATAAAGCTTTTAAGGACATATTCAGTGATATTAATAAAGGGTATATTTGCTCACTGTGCAATCATTGATAATGAAAAGCTTACTTAATACGCCCTTTGTTTTTTTAAGTAGACCAATCTGTTTTACAACATTCAGCAAGGTTTCTTTTCCAGTTGTACCCATTACAGTGAAGAATGGGCAAAAGCAAAGTAGAAATTGATAGCAAGCGTTCGTTTATTGAGCTGTGCATCGTTTGTGAAAGCACCCTCTCAGATGACAGAAGGCATGGCCTGAACAGACACTACATAAAATACAAAGCTGAAGTAAAAGAAAAACTAAAGTTAGTGCCTGGGTCTGAGTTACGGAAAGAATATGTGGTCAAGGAAAAATAAAGATGAAATTAAAAAGAGACAAAATATTTTTGTTAAAAAAGTTCCGAAAGTTTGGCAATATTGGAAGCACGCTACGAAATTGCCGTCGTGTTGGACAAAAAGCACAAACCTTTCTCTGACGGAGAAGAAATTGTCAAACCTTCTCTACAGAAATTTGCAAAATGTCTTGGCGATAAAAATACTAAAAGCAAATAAACGAAATCACTCTTCCAAAACAGACAATTACAAGACACATCGAACAACTTTCCCATGATGTATCTGAACAACTGAAAGACCGTGGCCATGTTTTTCTTTGCTTTCTTTAGCCATAGAACTGGGTGTAATGTATCTAACCCCAAAACTTCTAATATAAAGCATCACGTTATTAAATGTGAAACATCCATCATATATGAGGATTTTAAAATTATTGGCCAAACAAAGGAACTCAGCGAATTACTGATTCTGGAAACCTTAAACATCAAAGTACGAGTTCCGACTAGGAACAACCATTCTTTTGCTGTCCTGTAGCCTTTAGCCTAAATTTCTGTCATTGTTTGTGCCTCTTGATGCTGTTTTCTTTTAGTGTGTTTTTATCACTGATCCTGAAAGATTCGTCGTGTGTAGCTAATGTTTTTAACGGTATTTTTGTGTGTATAACTTTTCCTTTTTATTATAGTAGCTGAACAACCAGGCAGTGCCCGGAAAACTCTGAGTAACAGCCTTTGGGTAGGCTCGTTAAAACTCTAAATAACAGTCTAGTGTAGTGGAAGGGAAGGACGGAAGAAGGAGGGGGAAAGGGGAAAGAAGTAAGAAGATAGAAGAGGAGGGGGAATGGGGAAAGGGAGGGAGGGGAAAGGTAGGGGAAATGGAAGGGAAGGTGGAGGGGAGGGGAGGTGGATGAGCGGATGAATGGGAGGGGAGGGAAGGGCAAGAGGGAAGGGAAGATGAAGGGATAGGGGGAGGGAAAAAGAAGGAAAGGGCGATGGGAAACCAGAAAGGAGAGGGGGAGGGGAGGGTGAGGGGAAGATAAAGGGGAGAGGAAGTCACGTTCCTCAATTATTAGAGAAGAATAAATAAACGACATCACTAAAAAAGACAATAAATAAAAAATTGTATACATCTACAATTCCCACTCGGGTGTTCCTGTGTACTTGTGTGTGTGGAGGTGGGGGGAAGAAGGACTGTCTCCCTTTCAACAGTAGACAGACCTTTTATCTATAACGCAAAATCCACTGCACAACAAACCAAAGGAAATTTATTCTAGGTATGATGATGGTAATACCTCAAAGTACTTAAGAATTTGTATATTATTGGTAATGTATATTCAGATACGTTTGGCTAAAGATGAACACTGAAAAAATTTGGTAATCTTCTTGAGTAATATTTTAATGAAGGGGTAGGTCTATCACAGATGCATTTGTTCGACTAATACACTTGCGTGGATGGTGATGAATTAGTTCTTGATCCCCAAGTTGTGCCCGTAACTACAAAGTTTTTTTTTTCGTGGATTAGGTACTTAGATATGATGATGTTAATACCACAGGGTACTTAAGAATTTGTATTTTAATAGCAGGCTATTATTAAGATAGGTTGGGCTTAAGATGAACACCGAAAAAAATTTGGTAATTTCGACGCCAGTAGTTTTTTTTTTTTTAATGAGGGGCTAACCCTGTCACAGAAACAATTAGTCTTACACTTTTTTTCGTAGCGAGAATTGTAAGGGCTGACTGGTGTGATGGTAGAAGTTATATTTGGAATTACATTGCTTTATGACTGAATGAAAGCAATTGTAATACACTCAAACACACCTGTTTATTTTCTTGGATGTACTAAACTGATTATAGGGTTTGCAGTGCAGTGGAAGGAGTTTAATGAGTGATATATATCAACGATTCCTTTCACGTGGCAGTGGAAGAGGAGCTGGAGCTTCGTCGTGTTCCTTTAGTTTTATGCCCTGTAGGTTTTCAATGTTGATGTTACTGAGGTAATAAACAATTATATTAATAATTTTCATAAATCATGATCAAAACTCATGTAAATTCTGATGAAAAATACATGTTATAGGGATTTGGATTTATTGTTGTAGGTTAACCACATGTCTGACAGAACCTGGAATAAAAGGTGGAGTGTCAGATGAAAAATGAGAATTAACCCATGTAACACTGAGGGAAAACGTGACGTAAAAACGAAAATTGAATTTGTTTTGTCTGTGTTTGTATGTCTGCCAAGGGGGAGAGGTTTGATTTTGAGTTATAGACCTTTCTGGGGTGATATAGAGACCGTGCGCAAAATTTTTTCTGGGTCTGTCAAGTGGTTCGGATTTCTATAGAATCCAAACAAATATACAAACATTCACACACACACACACACACACACACACACACATATATATATATATATATATATATATATATATATATATATATATATATATATATATATATATATATATATATATATATATATATATACCAATGAGCAAGGGACAGGAATGCCTGAATACAGACATTAAACGGAGGCGGACAGGAATACTCTTGATTAGTCATTTGATTGCATGTTTATTCCCAACGTTTCATAATCCATGATTACATCATCAGGGGTTCTAGAATTAAAAAACAAAAAACATTGACAATAAAAATTACAGAAAAATTATGCAAAGGCAAAGTCAGAACAAAAAATGACAATCGACTTAAAAGGAAACTTTTACACAAAGGACACCGAGGAACAGGTAAAATACAGAGAAATTAATTAAAACAAATAGAATATATAAAAGACAAGTAAAAAAAAATTTAAAAAAAATTATATTTAAAATATTTATGTTTTAAAAACACTAAAATTTAAAATCACATTAAGAAAACAAATAAATAAATGAATAAAAGTGACTAAGGGTATGGGGCCAACCTGTCAGTACGACACAAATACAGAAAATGAAGTCTTCAAAGGAGAAACAAAACAACAAAAGCATTATCATTATGACAGGTACAAAGGAACAGCCGAAGTCTGAGTGTTCAACTTCGGAACAAGCTGTTTTATCATAAGAGACTCGAGTATTGGTAGTTCCAGTTGGCTAGAAGTTCGTCCAATTATGTAGAAATCTTTGTTTTCAATGGGGGTTTTACAAAATTTCGCATGACTTCTGATGTTGGAGTGTTCGGGGTTGGAGATTTTTACCCCCGTACGAAAACTTATCCCCCTATGTGAGTCTATGCGTACTTTTAGAAGTCTCCGAGTGGATCCCACATAAATCCCCGAGTTACACTTGGGGCAAGAATACTTATACACCACTCCGGAGGACATCATAGCACAAAGCTGATCCTTAAATTTAAAAATAGAGCCAATCGTTAGGGGGTTGATAGGAATAAGTTTAACATCTATGGCACCAAAATGTTTTTGAATTGTACTAGTAAATTTTGTTCTAAATTGGACATCATGACAGTATGGAAATTTGGCATAAAAGTGTAGTTTAGGTACTGTAAGAGTATATCGCTCAGTGAAAAACTTCCTGTTAAGTATTTTATTGAGGCTATTAAAAACTATCTTAGACGGAAAGCAATTGTGTTTAAAATATTCTAAAAAGAAAGGTTACTTCATCATGAAAGCTTTCCAACTAGAGGTGAGGAAAGGGCCCTGTGAAAGAGAGTTGCAACGGAATTAATCTTAAAATTATAAAAACAATAACTGTAAAAATTGGCACCTAATCCTGTAAAAGTCTTTTTTCTAAAAATCGTGGTAGTAAAATTATTGTTATATCTGGTGACCAGAACGTCAAGAAACGGCAGTCGATTGTCCTCTTCCTTTTCAAGAGTAAACTTGAGATTAGGGTGGCAGGAGTTAGCAAATTCAAAAGGCGTCCGAGTCATACTCTCTTCTGAAGAGGGCAAAGGTGTCGTCAACATACCGTACATAAAAGAGAGGATGGTAACTGAGAGGGCATTCATCCAGCATGCGCTCCTCCAGGAGCACATAAAGATATTAGAGAACGTAGGTCCGAGCGGCGAGCCCATAGCCATACCATCAACCTGCTTGTATAATTTATTATTAAAAATAAAAGCTGTGTCCAGCACCGCTAGTTCCAACAAGGTTTTAAAAGACGAGCGAGTAAAATTATTAAAAACAGAATCAGGCTGAGTAAAAGCTTATTTAAAATAATTTCAATCGTCTCATTCACAGGTACATTTGTAAAAGTGACTCGACATCCAGACTGGTCATATAGAGATCAGAGTCCTGAGCCAGGATCATATCTTTGAACTGACAAGAATTATTAATGGTGTAATTATTCCTGGTTAAAGGCTCAAGGAGAGGAACAAGATACTTAGCAAGTTTGTAGTTTGGAGTGTTAAAAGACGCAAGTATAGGGCGTAAAGGAACGCTGGGTTTGTGTATCTTGGGTAATCCATATAAAACACCATAAGAAGACCCTGTGGAAAATAATTGCTGATACGTTTCTTCGTTGATAATATTTTCATTTTTTATGTTCCTCAAAAATCTATTGATTCTATCCTCGAATTTAAATATGTTGGAGTAATCAGGGATACCAATCTCAATAAATTTTGAATGATCGCTAAGAATAACATTCATCTTATCAATATACTCTTGTTTGTCGAGAATCACTGTACCCTTACCTTTATCAGGTCTAGTGATAACAAGGTCATCACGTTTCGAAAGTTCCTTCAAAATGTCGTAGTCTGTCCTCTTAAAAAACGGGGCCCATTGCGTACGAAGCTTCCTGAAGGTGCTCTGAGATAGTTCGAATAATTCTTTTTGGAGTTCGCTGAGATTGGTCTCAAAGGGCAAGGATTTAAGCCGGTGGAAGATAGCTTCAAGGGTAAGAAAAACCTGCTATAACTCGGTCTATAGTTAGGAAGGCAGAAATCCAAGCCTAAGGATAACAAGAATTCCTCCCTTTTAGACAAAACATACTTTGAGAAATTGAACACAGTAGTACGCTCTTTGCAAAATTTGGGAACAGCGATGCCAAGACGTCTGAGTTTTTGGTGATGTCTGTGTTGTACACCAAGGGTAAAATCTTCAATGGATTTGTTAAAGAGTTTCTTGAAAATAATACAGTCAATTAGGGACAGGGAATTTAAGACATCAGTACTTAAATCCTTGATAACACTCCAAACTACAAACTTGCTAAGTATCTTGTTCCTCTCCTTGAGCCTTTAACCAGGAATAATTACACCATTAATAATTCTTGTCAGTTCAAAGATATGATCCTGGCTCAGGACTCTGATCTCTATTTGACCAGTCTGGATGTCGAGTCACTTTTTACAAATGTACCTGTGAATGAGACGATTGAAATTATTTTAAATAAGCTTTTTACTCAGCCTGATTCTGTTTTTAATAATTTTACTCGCTCGTCTTTTAAAACCTTGTTGGAACTAGCGGTGCTGGACACAGCTTTTATTTTTAATAATAAATTATACAAGCAGGTTGATGGTATGGCTATGGGCTCGCCGCTCGGACCTACGTTCTCTAATATCTTTATGTGCTCCTGGAGGAGCGCATGCTGGATGAATGCCCTCTCAGTTACCATCCTCTCTTTTATGTACGGTATGTTGACGACACCTTTGCCCTCTTCAGAAGAGAGTATGACTCGGACGCCTTTTTGGAATTTGCTAACTCCTGCCACCCTAATCTCAAGTTTACTCTTGAAAAGGAAGAGGACAATCGACTGCCGTTTCTTGACGTTCTGGTCACCAGATATAACAATAATTTTACTACCACGATTTTTAGAAAAAAGACTTTTACAGGATTAGGTGCCAATTTTTACAGTTATTGTTTTTATAATTTTAAGATTAATTCCGTTGCAACTCTCTTTCACAGGGCCCTTTCCCTCACCTCTAGTTGGAAAGCTTTCCATGATGAAGTAACCTTTCTTTAGAATATTTTAAACACAATTGCTTTCCGTCTAAGATAGTTTTTAATAGCCTCAATAAAATACTTAACAGGAAGTTTTTCACTGAGCGATATACTCTTACAGTACCTAAACTACAATTTTATGCCAAATTTCCATACTGTCATGATGTCCAGTTTAGAACAAAATTTACTAGTACAATTCAAAAACATTTTGGTGCCATAGATGTTAAACTTATTCCTATCAACCCCCTAACGATTGGCTCTATTTTTAAATTTAAGGATCAGCTTTGTGCTATGATGTCCTCCGGAGTGGTGTATAAGTATTCTTGCCCCAAGTGTAACTCGGGGATTTATGTGGATCCACTCGGAGACTTCTAAAAGTACGCATAGACTCACATAGGGGATAAGTTTTCGTACGGGGTAAAAATCTCCAACCCCGAACACTCCAACATCAGAAGTCATGCGAAATTTTGTAAAACCCCCATTGAAAACAAAGATTTCTACATAATTGGACGAACTTCTAGCCAACTGGAACTACCAATACTCGAGTCTCTTATGATAAAACAGCTTGTTCCGAAGTTGAACACTCAGACTTCGGCTGTTCCTTTGTACCTGTCATAATGATAATGATTTTGTTGTTTTGTTTCTCCTTTGAAGACTTCCTTTTCTGTATTTGTGTCGTACTGACAGGTTGGCCCCATACCCTTAGTCACTTTTATTCATTTATTTATTTGTTTTCTTAATGTGATTTAAAAATTTTAGTGTTTTTAAAACATAAATATTTTAAATATAAATTTTTTAAATTTTTTTTTTTACTTGTCTTTTATATTCTATTTGTTTTAATTAATTTCTCTGTATTTTACCTGTTCCTCGGTGTCCTTTGTGTAAAAGTTTCCTTTTAAGTCGATTGTCATTTTTTATGTTCTGACTTTGCCTTTGCATAATTTTTCTGTAATTTTTATTGTCAATGTTTTTTGTTTTTTAATTCTAGAACCCCTGATGATGTAATCATGGATTATGAAACGTTGGGAATAAACATGCAATCAAATGACTAATCAAGAGTATTCCTGTCCGCCTCCGTTTAATGTCTATATATATATATATATATATATATATATATATATATATATATATATATATATATATATATATATATATATATATATATATATATATATATATAGATAGATAGATAGATAATAGATAGATAGATAGATAGATAGATAGATAGATAGATAGATATAGATATAGATATAGATATGTTAGCATTTAGTTTATGATTTTTTTAGATATATTAAATTTTTTTATATTTGTAGTTTTTTTGTCATTTTAATCTTAATTTTAGTTAAGTGCATGTGTGTGTGTGAAATTTAAACCTGCTAGTTGTGATTCTATCATTTAATTATTGGCTCTCGTAAACAGCTCTTATTTTATATTAACATATTGCATTTTAATTTGTAGAATATCCATAAAGATGTGACGATGTTGTCAAAAAAAGTAGGAATACAACAAAATGTGAATCTCGACTTGTGTTTTGCATCCTTGGAAGATGTGTAAAGGATTCTTTGATATCCTTTGATCGCTTTTAAGATTTGCTTTCTCTTTTGTGTGACTTCCCTTTAGTGAGGAAAGATTTTAATATTCTTTTGCGATGATTTCCAAATCCCTTCTGCGTACCCTTAAATCCAGCAATCTACTTTAGTACTTTGGGCGATCGCTATTGACACGTTGCGCTGTTAAATAGGATATTTGAACTCGTGTAAAATGCTACTCTAAATATTATTTTTCCAAATCGTTCAGCATATGTTTTGAGATACCTTAAAGATCTTTTACTTTTCGGAACCAGTCAATCCTTAATTATCACTAACAGACCTTAAGATACATGGTACGTGTGTCAGGCACAGGACATCTGCTAAACTCTTTTGAATTCGCTGATATTTAGGATACCATATTGCTTATAACAAAACTCGAAATCTAAATATCTGAAGGAGCCCATAGGACACATGGTATTATGGTCTCTATTGCAGTCTGTTTATATAAAATATATCGAAGATTCCGGGCTGTTTTGGTCGGGTATTCTGTCTACTCGCAGGAGACCTGTGGATACTAGCAATTTTAATAAACATATTTAAAAACAATAAATTTCCAATAATTCGGTGTTGCTAGTTAAAAAAAAATCAGCACATCTCCAGTGGAAATAGAAGTTGTCAGTTTTTCCGCTTCTCTCTCTCTCTCTCTCTCACACACACACACACACATCTCCAGATGAGTTATTATTCAGTGCTGAACTGAAAATGTCAGTACTCTAAGGTAGCACAAATAATGCTCTCAGAAAACAGTTATGATTTTATCCTTTTAGGTAAACCATAGAAATTATCAGTACTATTCATCATTATTCAAAGTAAGGTATTTAATTGAAAAAAATGAATTTGTTCCTTAAATTTTTAATATCTATAGTATAGTTATACAAATGATCATTGTCATTAATGACGGATGCGTTATGTCATTCATTTAAAATGGAATTATTCCTAGCAAAGTCAAACAAATTTGATTGAATTCCGATTTATTGCTAATGATGTATAGCATAAAAAAAGTCGTCAATGGCAAGAAAAGCGATTATGACTACGTTGCAGAAACACTATAACTAGAAATACCAACAAGAAAAAGGTAACCATCGTATTGGCAAATAACACAAAAGACTACGCATCGAAGACGTAAATGAAATGGAATCCCAAGCACATTTTGTTTGTCAGCCCGTAACTTTTATTCTCCTTCCCTAGCATAAGAGGAAGTAACCTAATGTAACCTGATATTTAGGAGAACCAGAGTACATCAGCTCACAAAGTGGCCAAACTAGTATTAAACTGGACGCGAAAAACGCGACATTCTTGCAAGCTGAGCATAATACTGTTCTTCTGAAAATTTATTGTTCGAGTCTTGAGTCCGTGCTCCCTTTAGCAAATCGCGGAGAGAGAGAGAGAGAGAGAGAGAGAGAGAGAGAGAGAGAGAGAGAGAGATAATGATATATATTTATTGGTTTTGAAATATGGCTATCATTAAAACAAGAGCAATGTTTCAGGGATCACTTAAACATTACAGCGATGCATTTTCACATTATTGTGATATGACAGAATTTTTGCGCTGACGTTCTCGACAAAATACTTTCTTACAAATTAGGTAAAGGTTTACAAAAAATCTATGTTTTCTTTATCCGTCTGCTTGTAAGATGATCCTTAATGACCTCGAAGTGTCGTTACCTCTGCACCAAACTTTAATAAATGATTTCTAAGGGTTACCGAGTCCACGTGATATTGCATATGCGTTGTGTTTCTCAGGTGTTAATGAGAACTACGAGTCGGGGATTGGGTGCGTCAAGTGAGTTTGTTTGATTCTGGTGATGAAGGATTAAATCATACAGAGGGAGAGAGAGAGAGAGAGAGAGAGAGAGAGAGAGAGAGATACTAATTCCGAGTAATGTCAATTTGTATCCACTATTTGAGATCATTCTTGATTCAGTTTCCCGCACTTGCCTGACGGCTTCACGAAATATTAATATCTCTTTACTGGCTTGTCCTTAACGCATCTTACACTGAATGATTACGCCTGTCAGGCTATGAGCAGATAAGAATATGTACAAAGCTCCAGACTCTAATGAAAGTACCAGTGGCAAGTACAGCGAGAAACTTGGCGATCTGTATAGTTTTAACTCAACTCAGTATTTGTTTCAAGCTCTTGTCCGAAAGTTTTTGAAAGGATCTTCAAAATATGTATGGTCGATGGTACATGTTTTATTCCAGATAATCGAATTAAAGGATTATTGCAACATCGCCCGTTAGTGAAGTTCAGTGCCTTTGTGACTCTCCAATATTGCAGTTTTTCTTGTTGATTTCTGTTTTATAGAACACTTCAGTTGATTCTCGAGATATTGAAAACAGCTTGTTGATTGGATCAAGTTTCACCTGAAATATTCATAAAAGACGTCCTTTGTGCACCTTGATCTTTTGTGAATAACATACAGGTAAGTGGAAATGTTTCACGATAAGTTTGCTTTTCGTTCTTTCCAACTTTGGAGACCCATAATCCATGATATCTTCATTTGTAATAGTGGCACCTATAGCAATATTTTCAAACTTTAGATGCAAATATATTTCCCTTCATAGGCCTTTGTTCTTATCACGTTGTGTCGTTAAATATACTTAAGTTGTTTGTGAATGACCCCTTTTACTACAAAACACATCCAACAAGAGGTAGTTGCTTCAGAGACATGCCAAAACACTTTTTCTACCAAATTTCAAACCTAACAATTGTCAAATTTGTCTACTCTCTGAACGTCTTTTTCATTGCAGCAGTAACCTTCTTGTACGTACTAATTTACGAGTATTCTATTGAGAGTATCGCACACAAAGCATTTTCGTTTTTGTTAGTCACAAAGTTGTTTACATTATTCAAACAAGAAGATTTTATATTTAGGAAACTTTCTAGGAACAATGACAATATTGATTGCAGGCGAGATTAAGGTGAGGAGGTTGTTATTCTTAAGCGTGATGACCATATCCAAAAATCAGTGTAGCGAAGGTGTGAGTAAGAGGCAGCGTCTACAAACTTACTAATTTATTCAAACAACAAAAAGACAGGTCAATAGCTCTTGCAAGCGAAAATGTGGTGCCCGACACGAGGCAAACAAAACAGAGGCCAGAGTACAATAAATTGTGTATGTCGGAGGATGGAAAGATGCACATAAATCAATATACAAAACATGAATGAAGTTATGATACATATAGCTGGAATGCTGACATTGTATTGATTGCGCTAAGAATGATATATTTAATATAAGGAGAGTATAAATGATAATATACATATAAAGGATGAGTGACATCTGCTGTGTTTCTTGTATGCTTGCGCTTGGCACGCAGAGATGCTCGTTGTGAGGAGATTAGCTGATCAGGTAAGATGGACGGTGTGTTGGTCCGTGTGGAACCCTACTGGACTGGACTCCCCTCCTTGGATAGGCCTACGGTTGTAGGTCGGTGTCTGGGAGGTATGCTGGCTTTAGGTGGTCGAGGGAGACCCATGTACTTCTGCATCCACTGTCATTTGGTAGGCTTTGTGTCTTCTCTGGATGACATGGTATGGTCCCGAGTAGTCTGGGGAGAGGGGGTTTCTGTGTGTGTGTGTCTATTTGTATAAACTCATATTTTGCATTCTGCATCTCATTGGGGATGTACACTTTTCTGGCCATGTGGTAAGTTGTGTTGGCTGGTATTGTTCATTCTAATGCTTTGTGGGTGTCAGATGGGAGTGTTGGGCTCATTGTTGAAAGACATCTGTTGGCAATGTTAATGATTGGTCATACGTGACTTCTGCTGGAGATGCATTGAATGTCATGTGTGGTGACGTTCTCAGGCCCAATAAGACCCAAGGTAACTCCTTTCTTCAACTCCCACCTTGACATCTAGCAGTGAATGATGCTTTCATCGGCCAGTGTAGCCTTTTGATGACGCCATTAGCTTCTGGGCTGTAGGCCATCGTGTGTATTATCTTTGTCCTCAAACTGTCTGTGAGGGTGTTCCACAAGGCAGATATGAAGTTTGCCCCCCGGCCCCCATCACTCATGATGATCTGTGGGACTCCATTTCTGCTGACCCATCCAATGAGAGCTTTCATACAACTCTCCGCCATCTGTTACCATATTGGTATTGCTTCAGGCCACCTGGTACTTCTGTCGATGATGGTGAACAGGTATCTATACTCCTGTTGCAAGGGGGGTTGGGGGTGGCAGCTAAAGGTCCCACTATGTCAACATGGATGAGGGCGAGCCAGCAGTGTGTTGTGTGGAACTCTCCTATTCCACTCTCTACATGCATTGTTATTTTTAACTTCTGACATGGAATGCATTCTCTCATCCAGTTTTTTATGTCCTATTTCATTCCCCACCAGATGTACCACTCTGCTAAAATTTGGGCTGTTGCCCTTCCTGATGGGTGGAACAGGTTGTGGGTGAGGTTGAAAGGCTTTTTTTCTGAGGCCTTCTAACAGGTAGGGGTGAGGGTGTCCAGTACTTGTTTTGCAGGTGATGGTCATCTCTCCATTGTTGATTGACAGGTCCCTCCACATAAGTGCGGGGTTGTCCCGCCACAGTCACTGTAGGTCCATGTCTTCTCTTTGTACCTCTGCTCTTTTGGGATAGGCTACCTCGAGCTGGATGGTGTTAACACTATTTCTCAAAAGTGCATCCACCATGGTGTTTGCTGAATACTTCAAATACTTCATGGTGCAGGAGTGTTCAGCCACTGCTAATAGGTGACGCTGTTGTCATGCTGACCATGCATCTGCTGTCTTTGTGAAGGTGTGCACCAAGGGTTGATGGCCCATTTGTATGACGAACTGCCATCCTCCGAGCATGTGGTGGAAGTGACGGATGGCTTTGTGGACTGCTAGGAGCTCCCTGTCAGATGTGGAATACTTTTGTTCTGCTGAAGTTAACTTCTTTCTGAAGAATGCCAATGGCATCCATCAACTGTGTCCTGCTCTAGTACCATGGCCATCGCCGTGCTACTCGCGTTAGTCATCAGAGTGAAGGACCTATGGGGTAGAGGAAAGATTAATGTGGCTGCAGAGGTTATTGCTTGTTTTGCTAAAATAAATATATTATCTTGAGCTTCTGACCAACTTAATTTTTTTTAGGTTTTCCTTGCAAACATGTGTAGATTGGACTCATGATTTTAGCAATATCTGGGATAAATTTATGATAATATTTGATTAGTCTTGAAAACTCTTTTACTACTTTAATTATTGGTTTTGGAAAGTCAGTAATTGCTTTTACTTTTTCTGGGAGGGGTTTAATGCTATCTAGGCTTATTTGATGTCCCAGGAATTCCACCATTTTCTTTGCCTATTTTCAATTTTCTTCCCTTACTACAAGTCTATTTTCTTTTAGTATCTGCAGCATTTTTTCGATGCCCTTAAGATATTGCTTGAGGTTGGGGCTAAATATGAGAATGTCGTCGGCGCAGACCACGCAGAAGGGAGAGTCGCCCAGCAGTTCATCCATAAGTCTGTGGAAGGTTGCCCCTGCATTCTGAAGGGCAAAACAGCTGTAGATGAATGGGTAGGTGCCAAAGTGGGTGGTGATCACAGTCTTTTCTATATCTTCCTTCGCTACTGGAACTTGGAAGTATCCCTTAAGCAGGTCTATTTTAGTTAAGATCTTTGCACGTCACATTCCGTCGGGCTTCGGTACCAAGTGTAGTGGGGATGCCCATGGGCTGGGGGCTTTTTGGCATATTCCTGCATTCTCCATTTCCCTGAACATTTGTTTGGCATAGGCAAGTTTCTCTGGGGCTAATCGCCTGAAGCATGTGTGGACTGGAGGGCCTTCTGTTTTTATACGGATGTTGTGTTTTGCTGGTTTGGTTAAGTCATGCTGCAGGTCATCTTTGAAGACCTCTTGGTAGTCTCGTAGAAGTCGGCGTATCTCTGAGAGTGGGGTAGCTGCTGTGATGGGAACTGTTTGTCATCTCTGCTGTTGTGGTGACAATGTGGTGGTGGGTTGTATGCATGTCTGTTGAGGAGATGATGCTGTAGCCATTTTCAGGATCTGTTGCTTTGATACTACGTCCACTAGTAGGTTGTGTGCTTATTAAAAAGTCTGCTCCTAAAGGCACTAGCATCACGTCTACCATGATGAAGGTCCAACTGTAGTCTTTCCTGTGGAATGACACATTCATATATTGCTTCCTGCACATCTTGAGTGGTGCTCCACTGGCGGTGGATACATGGAGGTTGATGGGTGGGGTGGGGTTGAGTCGTTCATGCAGGCTGGCTGACACAAATGATTTGCATGTCCCAGTGTTGATGAGGAATTCTGTGTCTGACCTTTTGTTCATGATGAAGAAACACATGGAGCCCTTGTGTTCATATCTGGTGGAAAGACAGTGGTAAGCAGGTGCAGCTTCTCTTACAAGGCAACCAGTCTGCTCACCAATGACATTTAGTTGTTTGGGTCGCGGATACGATCTCCTTGCAGGTTCTTTTAAAGCAGGCAACTTTTGTTACATTTGCGTGCCTTTTTTTCCAAATTTCCAGTGGAAAAAGCAGACTCCCTATGGTGGTTCATCTTTCTCCTGTCTGGTCTTCCCCTTGATGAAATATATGGGGAAGCTCTGCTAGTGGATAGGGTGGCCGGTCCCTCTGGATAGTTGTCAGATTCTGTGTCAGTTGACTGTTGGAACCGTTGTGCTGCTGCTGCTATGGGTGGCTGGGTGGGCTCCACTGTCTTGTGGTCCACGTGTACTGCGTCAGTCAATTCTAGGAAATCTTCGATGGGCATGATGAAAGCGTTGGTCATGCCGCCACTGTTTGGTGGGGTAGTTTTGTAAGGAAGACCTCTCTCACAGGGTCCAGGGTTGACTCAGGTTTGCCATCTGCGGCAGGTAGTGTTATGAGCCACCGCAATCGTTCGTAGACATGCGATGGCCCCTCGTCTATTATGGCTGGCCCCACGTTGCTCAGGAATATCTTGGCTCTTAGGGCGGATGATATGCTGGAGAATGACTTCAGCTGATCCATCAGTGATTTATAGGTGACAAGGATTTGCAGTTCTACGGGCCATCCTGCGACTTGCTTGAAAACGTCGTCTTGCAGGAGTTCTGGGACAGCGCCTGCTTTGTGTGCTGAGGAGGTAAATTTCTTTGACTGTAAGATTGTGTCTCTACCCTGAAGAACCAAGCTCCTGGGTTGTGGGGCGTGAATGGGGCAGACATATGGAGGCGGCGGTGGCGACGGTGTCGCTGGAGAGGCTTGCATCGCTGGGGCTGGCTTGGCTGGTCATCTCCGTGGTCACCAATGTAGCAAAGGCATGGGTAAGAGGAGGTGTCTACAAACTTACTAATTTATTCACATAACAAACAGACAGGAAATGTAGTGTCTGACACAAAGCAAACAAAACAGAGGTCAGAGTACAATCAACTGTGTTTGTTGGAGGATGGAAAGATGCACATAAATCAGTATGCAAGACATGAATGAAGTTGTGATACATATAGCTGGAATGCTGACGTTGTATTTCTTGCACTATTAACATAACAATGATATGAATGATAATATGTGTACAAAGGATGGGTGACATCTGCTGTGTTTCTTGTATGTGTGTGCTTGGTACACAGAGGTGATTGTTGTGAGATTAGCTGGCCAGGTAAGAAGGATGGTGTGTGGATCTGTTTGGGATCCTACAAGAGCAGGTTTTATAAGGCTAATAAATTTGTTGAAGCAGGTGATCTCACTATAACCTAATATTTAAAGCAAAAACAATTAAAAGGGTCAAAGGAGAATCTTCCGTAGCTTATGTTATGACCTTTTCCTTTGAGATCTGTGGTCCTGTCAACTCGAAACATTACGTTCGTTGCATTTAATGAATCTGGAATATCTGGATATGACGATCACCTTACCTCAGTCCAGTTTTTTGTTAACAATGTCGCACAGGCATGAATGCTATATCTGATATTCGTCTTCTGCAAGATTATTTTTCTTGTTTTTAATCTCTATGATTTTTTACTGCATGGGCATTGTAGTATGAATTATGGCTACAACTGTCAAAACAACTCTACAGATCACAATCGAATGAGGAAGTTCAATCTTTTAAAATATAAATCTAAGGTTAATAAATAAATAAATGACATTCATTCCATAGTTTAGAGAAGAATTCGCTCTTCTCCTTCCTTGTTCCAGAAGAATGTTTAGGAAATGTTATGATTATAATATATATTTTTATAAACGTTTACAGCAAATAAAGAATCATTGCCTAAAACGTCTTTTGCCCTCTGCATCTCCCTCTTTTCATGAATATTCCTAACCCCGCGCTTCATAACTAACTTCAACCTGATTTTATAATTCATGCTACACAGACAAAGAGAAAAAGATATCACAACAAGATAAGATAATCATAAATATTTAGTTACAACAAACGGTCAATCAAATGGAAAGTTCATTCATTATAAAAAAAAAAAACTAGCTTAGCAACAGTAGGCGTAAAAAATTCAGTGGAAATATCTTTGAGTCAACAGTCATTTATGTCAGTGTCTCACAAGGCAGTACAGATACCTTTACCACATACACACACACATACACGTATATATATATATATATATATATATATATATATATATATATATATATATATATATATATATATATATATATATATATATATATATATATATATATATATATATATATATATATATATATATATATATATATATATATATATATATATATATATATATACATATATACATATATATATATATATATATATATATATATATATATATATATATATATATATATATATATATATATATATATATATATATATATATATATATATATATATATATATATATATATATATATATATATATATATATATATATATATATATATATATATATATATATATATATACACACATATACACATATATATATATATATATATATATATATATATATATATATATATATATATATATATATATATATATATATATATATATATATATATATTTGACTTACTGTCTCTTACTTAGCAGACTGATAGACATGTAAAAATAAGTTTACAAAGAAAGCTCATATAAATGAAAAAATGGGGATTATAAAGGAAAATATGTTCCTGGAATCCAACACTCTTGAAGAATTAGTAGACCTTGCAAAACGAGGGTAAATATTTAAGAGGTTTTACAAAATATTAGGCCCAATAGGTTGGAAGCAGGGAAAAGACAATTAAAAGACTATACAGAGAAAGATACCAACAACCAAAAAATGACCATGGAAAGAATAAGCTGATTACATACGTTATAAAAGTACATCTCAATAATTCTCCTCTTAGTAAACAATAACAATTTTGCCAAAGTGAACATTTTCACAAAAAAATATATTAAACATATGAATACATAGAAAATATATATAAGGTAACTAATTTGTAATTAAGTCAGTGAGTTTATCTTTAAGGTCATTCTTGAACATTTTACTAATACAGGGGTCCAAATAGTATATGCTAGGACTAAGGTTAAAATTACAAATGGAAGTAAGCTGTATAATAGCAGATTCTAAAAGATTTCATGAAGAGAAATCTTTCGATCTGGCAATCACTGAACTTTCAGTCCAATTTATCCTGTTAGAGTTTTCACTTAAATGAATGAATATTGCATTGGATGTTTGCCCAGTTTTGATAGAATACTTATGCTGTTTAAATCATAATTCTAATTCCTTGCTGGACTGGCCAATATAAAAAGAAGGGTAGTCCAAGCATGGAACTCTTATATTATGTTCTTCCTTTCCTTAGGGTTATATTTTTATTAACATTCCTTTTAATGTGTTCTTATAAGAAAAAACCAGGTTGACATTAAAAGATTTTTGAAATGATTTTATGGTTTCAAAACCACTAAAATAAGAGAAGTTAAGAATATCTTTAGGGGTTTCTTCCGCCCTGTTGCTTTAACTATAAAACTTTTTGTGGGCTTTATTAAAGCAAATATCTGGTATATGTGAAGGATAACACAAATTTGTCCCTATTTTTGTTATGCATTCAATTTCTTGATCCAAATACTGGGGACTGACAGTGTGCAATACTCGTAAAACATAAATGAAAAAATTGATATTTTGATATTAATGTGGTGGACTGAATAATAATGGACATAAGTTAATTGTCTTTTCCCTGCTTCTGAGCTGTTGGGCCAAATCTTTTGTAAAACCTCTTAAGCGTTTCCCCCTGTTTTGGTAGGTCTACTAATTCTTCTAGTGTGTTGGATTCCTGGTATAATATGTTTTCCTTTATAACCCCATCTGTCATTTATACAAACTTTCTTTGTATAGTTATTTTTATATTTTTATCAATCTGCCAAGTAAAGAACAGTAAGCTGAAAGGCCTAGCACCACTCCATTGTTTCACTTTCCTTCATGGTATTTGCCCACATTTATATATTCATCACGTTCCATATTTTCTTGATTCAGCTATACATACCATATACACACACACACATGCATTGAAAACAACATAATGGGGTTTATTTATTGCTAGTCCAAAATATATTATATCCAAGTTGCAGGGTAGTAATGATGTATGATATATATATATATATATATATATATATATATATATATATATATATATATATATATATATATTATATATATATATATATATATATATATATATATATATATATATATATATATATATATATATATATATATATATATATATATATATATATATATATATATATATATATATATATATATATATATATATATATATATATATGTATATATATATATATATATATATATATATATATATATATATATATATATATATATATATATATATATATATATATATATATATATATATATATATATATATATATATATATATATATATATATATATATATATATATATATATATATATATATATATATATATATATAATATAATATATACCATTCTAAGATGTGGTGGTTACTGGTAACTCGAACAATAGAAGATGGTTGAAGGATGAAGTACATCTCAGGTGGTCCAAAAAATACATTTATTGCAACGTTTCAAAACACAAAGGTTTCATTTTCATGCTATAAAGATAAAAAAAAAAAAATTAACATTAAAAGCAATAAAATACAAACAGCGTTGCCGCATAGGACACACTAAGTGTATTCCAGTCGCTTACAGACAACTACACAGGCGTAACAGACTATGGGTGGTAACGTTTTCTTTGTTTCTCTGCATAACAATGATTGGGATTGAACGGTGAAGTAAAAAGGACGTTTTCTCTCTTTCTCTGTATAACAATCGTAGGGAAAATGGTGACGTAAATAAAGAGGGAGGAATATCATAATTTGGTATGTCAGCCATTACTTGTTTTTGACTTAGCTTTAGTAAAAGCTTTTCCTCTGTTTAGTTATTCATGGTTTACTACATATATGCATTTGCTTTCTAAAATGGATTTCAGACAACTAATATCAGCCTCAACTAATATCAGCCTTTAACTCCAATCGTAAGAAGTAATCCATTTGTTCTACATTGTACACAAGAAATTCACACATTTTTTTTAGTTTGCTGAGTGGGAAATATACAAACGGCAGGATATGTCTCTCATTATATTTTATACATAAACATCAGTAAATAATACAAAATAATTAACCAACAATTTTACAACCAAAAAATATATACTGCAGGCTACAGAAAACGGACCAAGTCTACTCAAAATTTCCAAGACATTCTATCATTGGTTGAGTTGGTTTGAAATTATAGCAGCAGCCTTCTCCTCTCACCTTCTCAGAAATAACAGTTAATGCTTGAAGTGCTGGTATCAATAGTTTGTTCCGGTTATCTGTCTTAATTAAATTAAGTTTTGAAAACAATCTCTCTGCAGCAGTATTAGTAGTAGGTAAAGATAAGACATTTAAAGCAAATTGTGAAAGGTTGTTAAACATCAATATACCTTCATTATCTTTTATACCACCCAACTTTACGTAAAAATCTGTTATGCTACAAGACTTAATTTCTTCTGGAATAAAGGTAGAATCCAGATTGCGCCACTCATTGTCAAGATCTTGTAAATTGCCCCCATATATACGAGGCACAGACATAGAAAAGTCATGTAAAGTAGGCAACAACTCCCTAGGCTTGCTTTGTAGCACCTTTTTTATGTCTAAAAAGGATGCCATATAGAAAAACTTATTGTCGAGATCAAATCTTTTCTTCAGCTGCTGACACATCCTAATAAGAAATTCTCGACACCTGGTGCGTACATCATTGACCATTTCGTGATCCCTGTTATACTCCTCCAACTGCAGGAGACCATGAACTTTAGATCCTAGATATACCCGATTAAGAGGCATGTGATTTGTACATAAACTTGGATCAAAAGACACGATATTAGCTTTGTCTACAAGATCCCACCTGCAAAAGTATCGGGTCAAGTTCTTATACAATTGGGTGATATTATCATGAAGAAGATGGATAGTTGGGGCCTCTTGCTGAAACATAAGATTAAGTCTTGTGAAAGTAGGAAGAATGAAATTAAAAAAATTCAAATACAGAAATATTGAGGGGTCTTTGAGGCTTCGAACGATGGGCTCAACGGATTTTAATCTTTCTTGGTCTTCAATTCTAGAAAAATACAATTTCAGAGCATCCCATTGTTCAAGTACACGCTCAACTGCTGCATGCAATGACAGCCATCTAGTGGTACATGCGTGCAAGATCTTATGCGGCTTAAGGTCTAGGAAAGTCTGGGCAAGTTTCAGCTCATATTTTCTCATAGCACTGTGGGCAAAGTGCGTAAAGATATTTCTAATGAGATCCTCACAATGTCTAGGTAAATGCTTAACAGATTCAGATGCGCATAAATGAATACTATGGCAAATGCATTTGAAAATAGTTAAACCTGGAAATACCTCTCTCAACCTGCTGCTGATGGAATTATTACCCCCCATGATATTTGCTGCCCCATCTGCAGCAAATCCAACTAAATTATCTAGTGGTATGTTATATGCATTCAATGTATTTACAATCATATTATACAAATTTTCTCCAGTTGATCCCACCATTTCATTATTTTCATCATAGACATCAATTAGCTGAAGTAATCCTGTTTTCATCAACTTTGCTTCTTGGTCAAAAAATTTTACAAAAATTGTTAAACATTTAGTTGAGCTGACATCTGTAGTTTCATCAATAATAACTGAAAATTTGTTTATCCTGAGTTTGGAGACCAGCTCATTTGATATACAAGTGCCAAGGGCTTTTGTCAAATCAGTGCATTTAGTTCTTTTCATGCTCATTGCTTGAGCAATAGCAGAATCAGGGAACATAGATTTACAAAGATTTACCATGTGGTCGACAAGGCTAAATGGTAAATTATGCTCACTAATGAAACATATAATCAATACCATTGCCAGCCAGGGCTACACTTCTTCCATGATGCTCTTCTTCGTTTTCCTCCTCCATCTGATGCCCAAGCGCCTCTTCATTATCAGTGTGCATTTTGCTGGTCTATAAATACAATGAAACACAGAAATATGGTAGATAAAGTAAGAACATATAACTTCCTTACTCGATTCTACATATTCAAAGAATACAAAAAAGTCCTTTGATAATCAGGATAATGATGAAACCCTTTCCGTAGTATCAGTAAGAAGGGGAAAGTCTACTCTTGGTAACTAAACCCTGAAGAAAACATATTTTTCTTTTTAACATCACCAGTTAAATTCTTTCATTTCTGAATACCCTTTGCATTGTTTTCTTTACTCATTCAACCAGTTTTCTTTACCCATTCAACCCGCTTTCCCTGACTAGCTTATTTCTGAGACAGCAAAAAACATTACCTTATGCTTTTTTATTGTGGTTAAGGCTGCATTGAACTCCTTTTGACAAGTAGTGCATTTAGCTTTAGTTGGTTCGCCCTCAACCCTAGATAACCAAGGTCTGAAGTCTTGATTAGAGAGCCATTCATCTCTTATTTTCCTCTTAGGAGGTATGACAACCTATAATTACCATGCAGGAATTTCATTATTACAAATGTTTACAAGAATGATGTAATGATGAAAAATTTCGTTGTGATAATCAAGGAACTATTTGTATATAAAGCAAAATGAGATGTATTTCAACACTATAAATATTTATCGTTAAAAGACTCGACACTAACTTCTGGAGCAAGTAATATTGATGAAAAAATACCTATCATCATTTTTATTACTGCAATGCTCACAATACATTTTCAGCAATATAGTAACTTGTACAATTTATGCACAAGAAAAGACTAGCAGTTATGAAGGACTTATTTGATTACAACATCAACCAACATCTTACATAATATAACTGTTTACATTTAGAAATGTCTTATTTAGAACAATATCAAGAAAAATACCCGTTTCAGGATCCAAGTGAAGAGAAATTTCCAGGTTCGTCCGTATGAAGGAAAGGGCTGGCTTCTTTCAAGAGAGTCAAACTTCAAAGTGACTTGCTCATGTAGTTCGGTAACTTGTCGACTTGTGTACGTGCTACTGACAGATAATAAGGTGTTTTACTTTTTTGGAGGATTTAAATGAAAGAAATTCGCATTCAAATACGTTTAGGAAGAAATTTATTTGGTTTATCAACCAGAAAAATATATACTATCTGATGAAAAGTATATATTGATAAATGTTATTTTTATGTTATAACAAGCACTATTATTTTTTTAGAAGTTCCATATTCATGTATTACTACAAAATTCCAAGGCATTTCAGTGTGAAATTAACGTTGATTTGCCTTTTTAAAATTTACAAACACTGTGATCTGACTGTGATATTATGGTGACTAACTGGTAACTACAGTGTTACGTTCCTTGCCACAGGTCACAAGAAAAGTACAAAACGGTACCCTTGAATACAAATACAAGACATAATACATCATATATAGCAAAATTAAAAACTTGTTGTAACAAGACTAACCATCAAGAGAGGAAGGAAGGACGGAAGTCAGAGGGAACAAACCAGAGATGACCAACAACAGCTCATGTAAGGTAAAGAGTAGTCGAGGAAGATTGCGTGTTCAACTGGGGAACAAGTTGTTAAATAAACAAGGACTCCTGGATTGTCAATACTGTAGTTTGCCATTCGGTGCCCGTCCTAATATTTCAAAATCTTTGTACTGTATGTTATGTTTGCATTTATTGGCGTGTTGCCTGATGTTGGAAAATTCAGGATTAGCAAGTTTGCTACCAGTTCGATAGCTAACGTCCTTATGGCAATCAATTCTGACCCTTTGTAACCTCTGCGTGGATCCCACGTAGGTCCCTAGATTACATCTAGGGCAATTGAACTTGTACACAACACATGAGGTCATCAAAGGGTCAAATTTATCTTTGAATTTAAACAAACTACCTAAAGTAAGTGGATTTGTCAGGATGATATTAAATTAATAGCTGGTATATAATTAAATATGAGTTTTCTTAGTGCATCATAGAAATTTTGGTCGTGGATCAAAGGTACATTTGCATAAAACGGAAGCTAAGGCACATTAGGTAAGGAGACTTTTGGAATAAAAACTTTATTAAGAAGTTTAAAAACATATCTGTGAAAAAGTCTGGTGGGAAAATAATTACTTGTAAAATACTAATGTAAGAAGCGGATTTCCTCGTGAAAAAACTCCCAACTAGATGTCAGTGAGAAGGCACGATGAAGTAATGTAGATAAAGAGTTTAATTTAAAGCCGTAAAAACAATGACTATAAAAATTTGAACGTAGTCCTGCAAAAGTTCTCTTCCTGTAAACTGAAGTGTTAAAATGATCACATTGTTTTAAGACTAAACCATCTAAGAAAGGTAGTTTATTATCACACTCCATAGTAAATTTTATATTTGCGTGTGCCCTATTAATAAAATCAAGAAACTTTTCAGCGTCATACTTGGATTTAAAAAGAGCAAAGATATCATCAACGTACCTTTTGTAGAACAACGGATGGTAACTCAAGGGACAGGTGTCTAGAAAATGCTCCTCCAGGAAGCACATAAAAATGCCTGCAAATATGGGCCCTAATGGAGAACCCATAGCCATACCATCTATTTGAGAGCAACAATTGTTATTAAAAATGAAGACAGTGTCCTGCATTGCCAGTTGTAATACTTTCTTAAAATCAGACTTATTAAAATTATTAAAAAGAGAGTCAGTTTCAGGAAAGAGTTTGTTGACAATAATTTCGATAGTTTCATTCACAGGTACGTTGGTAAACAAAGACTCAACATCATAACTGACCATAGAGTTCTGAATCCTGGGTAAGTATGGCTTCTTTGAAGTGGAGCGAATTTTTTATATTATATTCAGTTTCTATCAGGGGAGAAAGCAGGGGAACAAGGAACTTAGCTCACCTGTAATTCGGGGTATCATATGACGCTAGTATAGGTCTGATGGGAAGCCCTTCTTTGTTTGTTTTAGGAAGTCCATACATAATGCCATAGGTAGAATCGGTACT
>NC_089741.1:69495788-69500788 GCF_040412425.1 Macrobrachium rosenbergii
ATGGCCATTTTGGTGTTCCTTCGCCGCCCGAGGTTGTTTTTGAAATTTTGGCCTAACGGGACCTTGGCCACCATCTCAAAGACCTTGTTATTGTGACCTCGACTCTGCTCCCAGCCACTCTTGGGGCATAATTTTTTTTGTTTTTCGTAAGTTAACCCACCTCGCAATATCTTAGCTAGAAAAAACCAAAAGATAATTTAGGCAGGGAAAGATAGGCCTTAGTTAGGAGTAATAACAAGTTCTTATACAGATACCTGCTATAAAAATCATATAAAGAGAATTTAAAATTTTACGATAAACTTTTGTGACGTCGGCTCCCAGGAAAATTAAGATAATAAAGTAATCCTAAGGAAGCCAAGACGACGCATCTATATCATTTTATTAAGATCCATGCCATTGTGCATGTATAAAATCTTTGTTTACATGTTCTCAAGCAGCAAGAAATTCGCTGATTGAAAATCTCTCTCTCTCTCTCTCTCTGTCTCTCTCTCTCTCTCTCTCTCTCTCTCTCTCATCGTTCAAGTAAGCATTCCTAACATAAGTGTACGTGACCCTCTTCAAAGAAAGAACGGCCGACACTAGGCTAATTAATTCGAATACAATAAACCAAATAAAAGAAACACCTCTGTCCCACAATAGATGAGGACAAGTTAAGAGTAATTACAATACAGTGATAAACTGTCGGTCACGAGTGAGGCCTGCTATCCAGACCGAAGCAAACAGTAGTTTTCACCCTCTGAAAAAAGAAGGGGCCAGCACTGGGGCCGGTACTGGGACCAGCCACTCACGAGGATCTTTAAAAAAAAAAAAAAAAAATTCACTTTATTCCACAGTGCCAATAATTTGCAGCACTGTCATCACTTGAATAGCTTACTCTCTCTCTCTCTCTCTCTCTTTCTCTCTCTCTCTCTCTCTCTCTCTCTCTCTCTCTCTTCCTTTTCTCTCTCATTCGATTGTTGCACTCTGCAGGGGTGTAGAGTGCCTTTCCTCCCATATAGCCTAGTTGGACTCCAGTAGAGGGTCCCTAGGGAACACATTGGCACCATAAGTGCCACCAAGCAAGAATCCAGAAAAATAAATAAAACAAAACCAAAAGGGAACACAGAAGAGAAAGTTCTTCTGGGACCTAACCTGCACCAGTGCCTAGGGATACTGAGTGCCACCAGTGTGACCTGTACACGGCACACCCAAACTACAGTGCCACCTTTTGAAAGGGTGCCACGTCATTATTGAAGAGACACTTCCTCGCTGCCCAAGTACGCCCAGTCGACCCGGTTAGACGCCCTTCCCCACCAGAACCATGGCAGCAGAGCATTATAAAACCTTCCTGGGGCTGGGGACGGCGGCAGGTCTCACCGGCTCGGAACTTACCACCTGGGTTAAGGAGCAAGTGGACGACTTGGCCAAGCGGGAGAAGGAAGAAAGACTCGAGCAGAGGAAGTATGAAGCGAGCAGGAAAGAGAAGAAAGAAGAGAAGAAGAAAGAAGGAGACAGCATGAGTTAGCCTGCAAGGAAACTGAGTTAGCCCTAAAGGAGAAGGAGCTCGAGCTGAGAGAGCGAAAATGGAGAATGCCGAAGCTATGGCTAGCCATCAAGCCTCCAGTCCTACACCTGCTGCATCAAACGCTCCAATTTCGAGCATCAATTCCCTAGTCCCCAAGTGGACTGAGGACGAGCCAGAAGCATGGCTGGAGGAGATCGAGGCTCTTTTCGATAACTACAGCACCACGGAGACGGAGAGAGCCTTAATACTAGCCAAGCATATGGAGGGAAAAGCCAAGGCAGCGCCTTGCTCACTGGAGAAGAGCCAGAGAGGCAACATGGCGGAAGTTCGTAGAGTCATTACCAAGGCCTACGAGATAACCCCAGAAAAATGGAGACAACAGTTCCGAGGTCTTGCCAAGGAAGTCGGCTGGTCTTGGACGGAATGGGCATGTCACAAAACCCAGTCCGGTACGCGCTGGTTCGACTCCTTGGCCTGCACGACGTTTGAGGATCTTTTCAATCGGACCATTCTAGAAGACCTTTTCCAATGTGTGCCAGGGCCCCTTGCAGTATATCTTAACGATAAACAGCCCTCCACACTTGTGGAAGCTTGTCGCATGGCTGATTCGTGGGAAACTTTCAATCAGTCGCATAGCACCTCTCAGAAGCGAATCATCCCTCCGGCCTACCTCTCGAACTCCACTCGCCCGAAGAATGGACTGCCTAGTAAGACCCTGTGCAACTATTGCAAGAAGGGGGGCCACGCTGAAGCTGAGTGCCGATACAAACTCTGCACTAATAAGCAGCCTAACCCTACCAGCCAGAACTCCGCTCCCGATTCATCCGCTCAGCCCTCTCCTCCAACAGTTACTGCAGGCCACCGAGCCCATCCAAAAGGCCCATGCAAATCCTGTGGGGCTGCTAGCCACTACAATGCTGGATCTCCGGCCTGTCCACATCATGTCCCCACCACCAAATTTGTCAACCTAATCAGCACTTCATTCTCTGCGGCTGGTCCGCACCGGATCCTTTACCCCGAGAGACTGGAAACCCAGTACATCTCGGTGGCCCCTCTTCAGAGCACTAGCCTGCCCGTGACCCTTCCGGTCACAGTAGACACTGCGGCAGACATTAGCCTGATCACTAGGGCCCAAGTGCCAGCCGGTGCTGTGGTTGACGAAGAAACACGGTGGGAAATGAAGTGGATAGAGGGCCACACCATTACCGTTCCTACGGTCCAACTCCAGGTAATGACACCTTGGGGCACGATACCCCACCGTCTTGGCGTGGTAGGTGGAATTCGGCCCGGAGTGGCCTTCTTGTTGGGTCGGGATCTTCTCTGCGGAAGCCCGTCACCAACGCCACTCCGCAGCCACGTTACCTCCTCCACGGAGGCCCCATCTAACACTCTCAATAAGGTCAAACCTCCACCTTCCGCCCACCAAAGTGGTCCGCGGAAGGCACAACAAACTATTCCAGGCCTAGCCCTCTCCAATCGCGAAGGGCTGGCCCACCAAGAGGTCTTCCCCCTCCGCGAAGAGAGATTCAGGAGGAGCAGTACCGCTGCAGGACGTGCAAGCAGGCAGACCACTCCACAAATTGGGAGGGCTGCCCAAACAAGCAACGCCCAGCGGACGCCCCCGAACAAAACTCACCGAGAGGCTACGATCTCCTGCTGGGGCAGGAATCTCTGCCGCAGCCAAACCCAAGTCGTCCGAGAGGTATTGCACCTCCGGACCCCTTGTCAGGCATGCCTGACCCTCAACTGCTGCCAGTGCCACTTGCGAGCACTGAGCAGTGCCAGACTCCGTCCGCCACGGACGTTGAGCTACCAGTGGAAAAGGCCCCCATGCCGGGTCTAAATCATGAGGCGAATCCTCCTCCGGGAGATTTAGGATTCCCCATGCAGCTGATCATTGCGACTGGAGAGCCTCCAGCACCCGAACCTTCTTCTTCGAAATGGTACCCCTTCCTTGGAAGACCAGGAACTGGCATCCTCGGATGCCGAAGTCGAGATCGCTCTCGCTCCGGTTGTCGCAGCAGCCGGAGTAGGGCGTCCTCCCGCAGCTTTTGCAGTTGCCCCTGACTTCGCGCCCGCTAGCCCTTCTGGCCTGTCCCGAGTCGGTGCTTTCATCACCTGCTGGGCCAGCTACTGATAGGCCTTGGAGGAACCCGAAGAAGAAGAAGAAGGGGCGGAAGAGAGCCCAGTAGTTGCCGAGCTATACGCTCATCCTGGCACTAGTGCCCTCTCGGCACAGTGCCCTAACATCTAAGAGTGATCCTGGCCCCTTGCCCAGAGAAGGTAGCCAGTGTGATCTCTTCCTTTTAGTTGTACATAGCCTAGACAGCCTTAAAGTACGGTACATCAATTTAGTAACCTTGTTCTTTCCACTTACCACCGAGCCGCAGTAATCCCGTAAGTAGCCTAACAAATTTCAATAATCTTAACTATTGTGAACTGAGCCACGATGCTCAGGACACGCATGGCCTAAGACCTCAGTGAGGCACCCATTTATCATATGAGGCAACCCTCATGAATTAACTAGTAAATTTTAATTGTATTAAACATAAACCATGTTGTAATTTAGTTAGAATATTAACTCTTATGTTGGTGCTACGGTCGGGTTAAGATAGGTTAGGCTAGGGAATATCATAGAATGTACCACTAGGCTAGGTCTAAAACACATCTTGATTGTAGGAGGTAGCCTATAATAACCGTGAGCACCTTCCAGTACTATTAGAATTAGGTAAAGTAGTGAATATAGCTCGTATCCTATCTAGGGTTAGGTAGTTCTGTAGCCAGGTAGGCTAACCAGGACTAATTTGCTCAAGGGAAGGAGAGTAACCTACGAGAGGCGAACAGCTTGCTTAGTATAGACCTTCACGCCCGAAAAGGGAGTGAAGGACCTCTTAAGGGGGGGAGCTTTTATAAATATTACTGCTGTTCGCCCTCGATGTATTTAGGTGTAGGAATATTAGTCCGATTGACCTCGACAGAGAACATCTCTGCCCCACCGGTAGCCTAGGCAATTCAAAAATAACAATCACCGCAGTAGACAAATGGCGCCGCATAGGCTGGAAAGTTTGTAAACAAAAAATGCTAGGGCATTAGGGACCTAAGCCTCAGAGAGGGTTTACTCTCAATGACCCCTAGTTATGGTGGCCCTTAAGCTTTATTCTATGCATTCGACGATGCCTTTGTCAAGGTCGGATTGCCCGGGGCGGTGTGTCAAGAACCCGCCTTTCTCTGGCGGGAACGAAGTGAGGTCGGGCAGAGAGATCCCAGCGGTCACTGAACCAGGGTGACGCTGCGTGCGTGTGTCCGAACGATATTCTTTGTTCTTTATTACTTTTACTCCTACGTCTAACTTAATTAGTGAATTGGGAAGACTGCCAGAATACTACTCCTGAGGTCCCTCGTTTGCGCAGCGACTTCGACATTCACGGTAAGTCCGATTCTTGTTGAAGCTTCGTCGATTGACTAGTACTTTTCTGTATTTCACATTTTTTCTTTG
>NC_089741.1:69503288-69540788 GCF_040412425.1 Macrobrachium rosenbergii
TAGAGATGGGGAGATAGATTGAAAAAGGACAGCTGGCATGAACACCTGGACTTTTGAGTCATAGAAGATGCCCACACAAAGGGAAACAACACCAACACCAATCTACCTGTCGATAACCTCCTGACCCCTGACCGAAGTCATATAAGGGTCTCACTGAAGGAATAAGCGAGAGAGACATTGCTGGTCACGAGGGAGACGCATATTCCCTTTCCATTCCTGTCTCCTTCAGAGAGCCATGCACTAACACATGGTCCTATCTTGTAGGGGCCTTTAGTATTGTTACCAGTGAAGCCCTTAGCCCTTCCTCTGCCGCCATTACCCTCACTGAAGCCAGCTCTTCTACAAGGTAAAGAGATCTGTTGCAAAGGTTCTTCCAGTCAGTCACACTGTTTTAATTCTCATACTAAACTTCCTATTTCCATTTCTAAGGGCTAGTATCGCCACATCAACCTTGTCTTGTCCAGGGCAGTGTTACGTAAATGTTGTGTTTAAATAATTACGCAAAATTCTTTTTTCAAAAGGCTTCTTGGCACCCTCGTGCTCGCCTTGTCGTATGTATATTTTACTGCATCCTTAACGGCTTTTCATTTGCGAATATCTCCGTTTACAGAGGGTTTGTTAGCCGTGGAAATCTCTCTTTACTGTGCCTTGTATCAGCATCATCACACAGATGGATATACTTTCAAGTTTCCCCAGTTATAATTAACCTCTCAGGCCTTGCCTCCTTGATTAGTCCATTTCATCTTCTGATATTTCATTTCATCTAAATACACATAATTTTAAGCTTACCCTAACGTGTTTACTCGCAAATACTTTCTGAGCAGAGCCCTCAGCTTAGATAAATTCCCCCTTTTTCCTTGTTTTTCATGATTTCCTGAGTCAACAGCAGTCAGATTTTATACAAAATAGAGGTAAGTCACTAAATCATACATTTAGAGTCTATAACTGGCTTATGGTAAAAATTTCCCTAGGTTAAAATGTAAAAATTACGACCCTTTTTGCCTTAGATCTCACAATCTGCATGTTGCAAATTAAATCCTAGCCCCCTTGCAACTTGCAGTATCAGTAACTAGCGAAGCTAGGCTGGGTGCGAGACAAAGAACTGAAACTTTTTGCACAAATTCGCATGTTCACAGTCAAAGAGTTCCACACAGTTAATATTTTTATTTTATGTTAGGATAGGAAGCGAAATTGTGACTGAAAATAGAAATATGGAAACGTTGGGCAAGTACATGCAATCCACTCATCGAGAGGAGAGAGTTAGTATCCATTACACAAGTTTTGATAGCCCCTGCATGAGGGCTTGCGTGTTTTTTCACATAGGCAAGCTAGGGAATTACGAAGCATAAAAAAAGGGGAAATAGTCAGTGTATTTCCTCCTTGAGTTAGCCAGACATTTTGTAGTCTTGGAATAGCTACGCACATGTTTCAGATCCCACGTAAGTCAATCAGCAAATTTCCATATCGCTGGAATTCAGAGATTTAATCTCCCTCCCTCTCTCTCTCATACAGGTTAGGAATCAGTTAGGCAAACGTATAATTCCTCATTGTAGAGTAAAATCTCATAAAGCGTAAAATTTGTTTGTTGCATATTTTCATTTGTGCACATTCCTCCGTACATGATAAATTCTATTTCATTTCAATGCGTTTCCATTCGGTAACCACCCGTTATTTCATTCAAAGCGTAAGGAATCTTTTCTCTCTCTCTCTCTCTTCTCTCTCTCTCTCTCTCTCTCTCTCTCTCTCTCTCTCTTTCTTGTTTATTTGTGGTTATCTTTTGTTTTGCTTAAAGTCTGCTGTGACCACATGTTCTTCACGTTGTTCCCAGGGTAATTTTGGGTAAGCCTAAGAGAAACTGTATCTTTGGGTTCCTCTAAATAAACCATTAGCAGAATAATATATCTGTGTAAGCGGGGTCAGTTTTGGGAAAATTCCCATGCTGGTCATTGCCCTTTGTTGCCTGTTGCGTACCAGACGACCTTGAGCTCTCAGTTACTGCAAACCCAAGTGGTTACTACTTCCAGGGCATGTGTAGGGAAGGCTAAAAATAGTGAAAGGCAAATTCATACGCACGTGACTTAGGCAAACAGCACCCGTGTATAACAGAATTAAGTTTTGTCCTTATATTACGATTGGAGGAAAAAGGCACTCATTAGGGTTGGCAAAATACGCACTTTAATTAGTGTAACCTGGGAATAATATAATTTTAACTTATCCATCTCTTGACGATGAACTTACCACTTCTGTAAAAATAAATAGAAGTGTATTTCTAAGAATGGCTGGTTTCTAAACCACCACTTTGCATCAGTACGTAAACTTTACCCCCACTCTGCCCCAGTGTCTCTCCAAACATTATTTTTTTTTTCTATTAAGGTTTACGCTACGTCCTTTATTTTCATGTTTTTTATTTTATTTTATTTTTTTTTTTTTTGGGTTATTATTCTAAGAGTGTCACGATGCTCACTGAGTTCCTGAACCTAACCCATATCGGGACTCCCTAAAAAGAAAAAAAAATATTTCTGATCACAAGAAAAACCAAACTCTCGGGAACAGGCAAACACTCCCTGAACCAAACCCTTAGCCGGTCTTGTCCATGCGCGAAGTAAAACCAAACTCCCTACATCCTCTGGAACAAAACCAAACCAGTTCCCTGTGAACAAATCCAAGCCCTACGAGGCAAAAACCAATGCAAGAAAATTCTCGGGAATGGTCAAGCACTCCCCGAACCAAGCCTTAAGATTCACTTGATAGCTGGCTAAGTCCATGTGTGAATCTGAAGCCAGGTTCTACGAGACAAAATTTTAAAAATCAGTTCCCTGCGGACAAATCATGTCCTAAGAGGTGAACCAAAGAAACCCCAACATTCACGTAATAGCCGGCCAAGTCAGTGCATGAAATAGAATACAATTCACATCTTTTGAGCCACATTAAAATTCATTCGTCAAGAACAAACTAAGTCTTATTCAAAAATATTGAAACCAGTTCATCATGAACAAACTTGGGTCTTTTCAGACACCCTGAAATTTGAGTTTTCAGACATTGATTTTCAGAACCAAACAAAACATGGACTTCAAGTTCTGTATGTCTGCAGGAAAGGACATAGGACTGTTAGGACAAGTCGTGAGGGACTGCGTCCAAGAGAAAGTAGATAATGCCAAGCCAGAAAGAGAGGCAAAACAGCAGGAGAGAGAGAAAGATAGACTTGCAAGGGAAGAACAAGAAAGAAAGGATAGGCTCGAAAGGGAGGAAAAGCAACAGGCCCAAGAGCTACAGATGGCCCAAATTGGCACTGCCAGCTCCTCTCCAGCCCCTGGCGCATCTGCCCTCACTCAGGCTCATACCTTTATGCCCAGGTGGACCGAGGCCGAGCTCAAGGTGTGGCTCGATCGGGCAGAAAGGTTCCTTAGCGCCTACCCACTCGCTCCCACTGAAGTCTCCCTACTCTTGGGAAAATTTCTCGAAGGAAAAGATCTAATTGCTTTCAATGCCCTCCCTTAGGCAGATCAAGGAAAATGGGTGGAAGTGCAACAGGCGATCACCAAGGCGTACGAGATCACCCCCAAACACTGGAGACAACGCTGAGGAGGCCAGGTAAAAGAAGCAGGACAGACCTGGTCTGACTGGGGCATCAATGAGATAGGACCCTCTCTAAATGGCTAGAGTCCCTAGGAGTCTTCACCGCCGAGGATATCCTTGAGCGGTTCAAGATTGAAAACTTTTTATATTACACCCCTTCTGCCCCTAGCCACCCATGTATGCAAAAAGGAGCCCACGACTCCGGCAGAGTGCTGTCGCCTCGCCGACACTTGGAACACCCATCACGCCTATGCAAGTTCATTCGGAGGCAAAGTATGCCCTCCTTCTTTCACCTACGGCACCCCCCCACCTACGAATGGAAACTTGCAGAAACCAGTAGTATGTGGGTTTTGCAAGAAAACCAGGCATTGCATGGAGCAGTGGCAAAACAAGCACCAGACACCACCCACACAGCATTTCAAACCCACTCCCAGGAATCTACTAACTAACAGGCCTGCACCCTCCACAGGGGCAGTGCTATGAAAAGATTACAGCCAGAGCTATTGAGCAGCTTGCAAAGTTTATGGCTGCTCTCTCACATGGGCAAAATGCCCAAATAATAAATCAAGTACTCCCAACATTGCCTTGGCAGTTACAAATCCAAATTCCTTAGGCCCTCCAGCCGAGGGTTCAATATGTGTGGCACCTCCTAGAGGTAGCTACCCCGCATGCCAGGTCAAGACATTTGATGATTTTGGTGCGCAAATTTCCCTCATAAGGAAAGACAAAATTCCCTATGGAGCTAACATTAAACTCGTCACCATTGAGGGTATCAATCAATTTAAAATGATACTCCCTACTGTTCAGTTGAGAGTCACAAGACCTCATAGATCCAAAATTTGCAACTTTGAAGTAGCAAGCTATATTCCTGGAGGTTATGAAATCCTCCTGGGACAGGGCTCCCAGTTCCCAAATATGTTACTGCAATCCAGGGGTCCAAATTCCCAAATCATTCATTAGTCATGAGTAAGCCTCAAATGCCTGCACTCATCACACTGCCAGTGCCACCTGAGTACAATGTGCAGTGGCTCCCTCCATCAGGATTGATCCCAGATCAAAGTCCGGTGCCCGGCCATATCCCAGTGCCAGGGCCCCAAATAGATCTCCCTCCAGGAGATCCCAAACTTGATTTGCAATCTCTGCCCATGCCACTTGCTTGCACTGAGCAGTGCCAAGCTCCGTCCATCCTGAACGACGAGCAAATTCCAAATCAAATAACAGTGTCTTACCCTGCCTTAGTGCCAGCGCCAGAGCACGCCCCCAATCTCCACTCAAGATATCCCAACCAGGATCCCCTCTCTTCTCCCGGCCTGACTCTGCTACCATCATCAGTAAGAGATGGATTATTCTGACCACTGCAGAAGCTCACCCGAAGGTGCAGCCTCGCAACCAGTGCCTAAGCTGGTCATGGTAACCTGCGAGCCTATCACAACCCCTGTAACCTCTTCCTCTCTGTCCCTGTCTCCCGTGGACACCACCATGGGTAAGGATTCTGCTGTGTCTCAAATGGCCAATGAACTCACAGAACTGCAGCAACTTGGGATAGAGCCTGCAATGAATGCCCCTGCTTCAGCCAACAAAGAAACCGACACATGTGACACTCCAATGTCCTCCTCGGTCTCGGTTCGACCGATTCCCCTACCAAGGAGAACCATCAACCTAAAGAGATCCGCTGCAGAAATCAGGTATCTTAAAGAGAACTGCTGAGCTCTCCTGGCATCATTGCAAATTTGGTACAATGCCACCCCTTTTATCCTATGAGGACCTTGGCACCTCTATCCAGAAGAGAGTGTCAGGTTTCCTCCCCTATTTATTTTTCTTATAATTGTAATTTATTCTTTTCCTTTAACATTTTTCCTTTCATTGTTTTGTTCAATTAATCATATTATTTTACACCTCACAAATGCTTATATTCTACCTTGCTTCCCATTCTGCCAGTGCAGAGTACAATTGACAGACATATCAATTTTGTAAGTCCTACGACTTCCCATTGAAGCCCCTTGGGCAAAACAATAAACTTAAGCCATTTTCACAGGCTAAAGAGTATACCTTCGGCATATTAATCATTAGTTTTTTTTAACATTATCATTTGCCTTCATTATTATTCCCTTGTAATTTTAATCCTGAGTCCATGATTTGAAAAGACCGTGTACTTTACATATTTGTGTGTCTTTCATTGTACTTAGCTTCGTGCTCATTAGCACCATTGACTTCAGTGCCACGTCTGGCACAGTGCCTTCAACTTAAGTCACACAGTGACACCTAACTAAGACCATGTATATATCATTGTAATGCCTACTCGAGGCAAACTTACTGCATGTCTTTGACTATAACAATTATTAAAAGTTAAGTGCATGATTATTTTAAGACTTACATTAAGGAAATCACTTACAGTTACTGTTTAATATTTATGGTAACTTTCTTATATTTGTAACTGTTCCTGTTTCAAAATAACAGTAACTTATGATTTATTGCATTTTAATACTTATAATCATCTATTCATATTTCTTTTGAGATTTACCTTAATGAGGTCAATTGAAGTTAGTGTATTTTAATATTTACAGTAACTTTCTTATAGTTGTAAGTGTGCCTGTTTTAAAGTAACAGTAATCTAAGGTTAAAACCTTTATTTTTCTCCCTTACTCTACAATTAACTTAAAATACTGAATTCTGTATTAAGTAAATTTTCAGATATCTCTTATGACACAGAGAGATTTAGGTTACTGAATATACATGAGTGCGATTAACGAGAAAATTAGAGTAACATAAAGCATTTGTCTGCTGAATCCTTGGTTCGGTAGACATTTGCACCCAACTGAAGGTGCGAGATGTCAGCTTGGGTGGGGAGTTATTACATTTTTCCAAGAATCCCAGCCACCAAATGCTTCATTTAAACCTAGAAAATACAACAGTGCATTCTTTGCACTGCCTGACAAGGAAGGGCAAAAGGAATATAGGCCAGTCCCTTAAACTGTTAATCACCTTTCAACTTTCTCTTCTTGAACATGTGACGCAGTGGGAGACTTTGCTTTTGGAGACTAAACTTGGCCGGAGGCAGGAATAGCCCCGGGGAAGCAGATTAAGAGAGGACAGCTGCCATGAACACCTGGACTTTTGAGTCATAGATGATGCCCGCACACAGGGAAATGACACCAACCCCAGTCTATCTGTGGCTAACCTCCTGACCCCTGACCGAAGTCATATTAGGGTCTCACTGGAGAAACAAGCCACAGAGACATTGCTGGGCGAGAGCGAGACGCATCTTCCCCTTCCCTTCCTGCCTCCTTCAGAGTGCCATGCCCTACCACCTGGTCCTATCTTGTAGAGACCTTTAGTATTGTTACCAGTGAAGCCCTTAGCCCCTCCTCTGCTGCAATTACCCTCACTGAAGCCACCTTTTCTACAAGGTAAAGTGATCTGTTGCAACGGTTCTTCCAGTCAGTCAAGCTGCTTTAATTCTGGTACTAAACTTCCAATTTCCATTTCTAAGTGCCTGTATTTCCATATCAACCTTGTCTTGTCAGAACACTTTATGTAAATGCCTGTTTAAATAATTACAAAAATCATGTCTTCAAGACTTCTTGGCACCCTCTGTGCTTGCCTTGTCCTATGTATATTTTACTGTCCTTACTGGCTTTTAATTCGTGAATCTCTCCGTTTACAGAGGGTTTGTTAGCAGTGGAAAGCTCTCTTGCCTTTGCCTTGTATCAGCACTGTCACACCAACAGATATACTTTTAAATTTCCACAGTTATAATTAACCTCTCACTGCTTGCCTGCCTGATTAGTCCATTTCATCCTCTGATATTTCATTTCATGTAAGTTAACATAATTTTAAACATACCCTAACGTGTTTACTTACAAATACCTTGTGAGTTGAGCCCTCAGCTAAGATAAATTCCCCCTTTTTCCTTGTTTGTTTACGATTTCCTGAATTAATAGCAGTCAGATTTTATACTAAATAGAGGTAAGTAATGAAATCATTCATTTAGAGTCTATAACTGGCTCATGGTAAGCATTTCCCCAGGTTAAAACGTATACATCACACACATGTCATATATTATATATATATATATATATATATATATTATATATATATATATATATATATATATATTCACTATATATATATATATATATATATATATATATATATATATATATATTATATATATATATATATATATATATATATATATATATATATATATTATATATATATATATATATATATATATATAATATATATATATATATATAATATATTATATATATATATATATAATGTAAATATATATATATATATATATATATATATATATAATATATATTGATATATATGATATATTATATATATAGAGATATAGAGAGAGAGAGAGAGAGAGAGAGAGAGAGAGAAAGAGAGACCAGTAAAATCGTAAGAGAGAGAGAGAGACGTTGACCCATAAAAATGCCAAAATGTAGAAAACAAATGCTATATATTTTGGAAACCAAATTGCCTCTCTTTACAGGTAAGAAATGAATGAGGATGAGTTACAGAAAAGCAGTATTTATACCAGAAGGTCCATAGGTCAGCTGTTACATCACTCAAGTTGACAATTTCTCTTTAATCTTCTTAATCGCATACCCAAAACTCATAAAGATAATCTTTCATTCTGACCTGTTATCTTATGTACCAGACCTTTCAGTTAAAGCATTTCTAAGTGGTTAGCCGGTTCCTTTCCCCCTTTTTAGGCACATATTCTCCCTGTCACATTAAACATTCTGAAGATTTCTGTCACAAATTCAAAGAAGCATATATACCACTTCACAACATAAAACTTTTAAGCTTAGATGTAGATTCCCTATTCACAAAAGTACCAGGAAAGGACGTTCTACAGTTTTTGAGAGAAAAGTTAGCCCCCTATTCAGATTATATCCCACTAGCCCTAGATAGAATAATAAAGTCAGTTGAATTATGTGTATCAAATAACGTCTTTTCATTCAGGGAATTATTCTATAAACAAACATTTTGGTGCAGCTTGGGCAGCCCTTTAAGTCCTATTTTACCCAATCTATATATGGAATATTTTGAAACTATAATAATAAATGCAATAAAATCTAAAGACATGCTGTGGATGAGATATGTAGATAATACCTTAACATTTTGGGATAACGGGTGAGGCAATTTCAATGAATTTCATTCAAAATTAAATGCACTAGTGGCTAGGATCGATTTTAAAGTTGAAATGGAAACAGGCAACAAAATTCCTTTTCTTGACGTTATAATAATTAGAGACATGACAACGCAAATTTACCATATACAGAAAATCTAAATTTTCTCTAATACAGCCATTTTCTTAGCTATCATGTTATCTCTGTCAAGATTGGTGTAGCCAGCAATTTATTCTTAAAAGCCTTACGGATTTGCTTCCTGAATTTCCTGGAAAAGGAAATTGAACTAATCCATAAGGAGCTGTCATCTTTAAAGTACCCTGACCATATAACTGAGAAAGTTACCCTCTAAGCAAGACTAGAGAGATGCCCAACAATAGAATGAAAATCCCATACCTGGACAGGATTAAGACGTTGACACAGGCACTTGGAAACTCTAACCTTTTTGCTTTTACCTACCCAAAATACCTTGGACAAATCCTTGATTAACGTCCAACAATAGCCAGTCCCCAAAGACACAGGAGTTTTACGAAATCCCTCGCCTCAATTGTGAACAACCTTATATCAGTTTTACAGGCAAATCACTCCCACAGAGATTAATACAGCATAAACGTTCGGCTATTTCTAACCACATAAATAACAATAATCATAGAATAAACTGGAATTTGTCACATAATTTATAGCAGCAATTGTCGGTACAAAAGCCAGATGGTGCAATCAGTTTTGATTCAACAAAGAAATACAATGAACCTTTCAAAAGGAACCTGGGATTTAGATATTATAGATAAACTCTTCCTCCAACCAGCAATTAAGAATATTAAAGAGAAATTGTCAACTGGAATGACGTAACGCCTAAGCTATGGACCTTCTGGTATAAATACCGCTTTTCTGTAACTCTTTCTAATTCATTACTTGCCTGAAGACAGAGATAGCATTTATTTTTTATTTTCTACATTTTGCCATTTTTATGGGCTTTCCTTATATTTGATGAAATTCTTTTTAAATGAAAATATTTCTCAGTCATATATATATATAATATATTTATATATATATATATATATATATATTTACAAATATATATATATATATAATAGTACATAATATTTTTAGAGGCATAATTATTCTGTTATAAATATATATATATATATATATATATATATATATATATATAGCCGTATATATTGATACATATATATATATATATATTTTTCTATATATATATATATATATACTTATATATATATATATATCTCTTTTTAAAGACATAGTTATTCTCTTATACTATATATATATATATATATATATATATATATATATATATTATATAATATATATATATATATATATATAGCTATATATATATACATATATATACATATACATATATATATATATATATCATCTATATTCATATATATATATATATTATATATATATATTTAATATATATATGTATATATGATATATATACTTTTAGGGTATAGTTTTTCTCTTATACAATTTTCGTTAAAAAGCAAATTGCTTTAGTGGCATCAGTAAGTTTGCAGGTATCTTCATATCCGACGGAGGTTTTTCCGATTCTCGTTCGTCAATTTCTGGTGAAAATACGCATGGCTCGGATTTTCCATTTATTGATTTTTGTCGCGACATCTGTTTCGCCTTTATGATATTATCAAACGACTACTGACTTACAGTGCGGCCTTTCGACCTTTTATATCATCGTGTGAGGAAAATGACCTTGAGGTCTGGGTACTGGTCGGTCAAGGGATTAACAGCTTAACCATTTCAGGGAGTTGTTTTGGGTACAAAGAACATGTATGATAGGAAAAGTGAAAGTTTAAACATGTGGTTAAATAAATAGTTAAAATATAATACCATGCGCTAGTGTTTCCTTAAATATGTGTTTAAAATTTAGCATAATCTTGCATGTTAGTTTGCAAACACATATTTGTGTTGCTCCCTTCTCACGAGTCCCTCATGAAGGATGAGTAACTTCTTGTTGTGCCTCGTTGTTACAACCTGTATGTATTTCCTCTCTTCTAACTCAAGGAGTTCATGTGCCTTTTGTTGAACACTTAATGAGGTATTAATGCAGAACTCTTCCCAACGTCTTCTCTCCTCACCTTCAAGTTGCTGTATTCTTGCTGCACATTCTTCTATAAGGTGTCGGAGTATCTTCTCTACCTCCTTCCATATTCACTGAAATCAGCGGTGGAGGCCATTGCCCTCCTGCATGTAAATGGACCAGAGGACGACATCGCCTCACTCGACGTTGAAAGTTTGTTTACGAATGTTCCCGTAAAAGAAACGATCAGCATCTTCCTTGATCGTGTATACAGGTCCGACAAGAACCCTCTGCCCATATCCGAAGATGTCCTCCGAGATATGCTGAAGGCCAGTACTACGGAGGCCCCTCTCCTCCCTCATCGGGGGGAATTATTTCGGGAAGTAGGCGGGGTCGCCATGGGATCCCCACTAGGGGTCCTTTTTGCAAATATGTACATGGCCACCGTCGAAGAAAGGACCTTCCGAGAACATCAAAAACCTGAAATTTATGGGTGATACATCGACTTCATATTCGTCACAATAAAAGAAGCCGATGATGCCAGAAAACTAGTAGATGCTCTGAAAAGAAACTCGGTGCTCAACTTCACCACAGAGCACAGCCAGCTGAAGATTTTACCTTTCCTTGACGTCCTGGGAAAACAACTAGAAGGGCAGTTTAAAACGACCGTGTGTGTATACAAAAGCAACGAACGCTGGCCGTTCCTTGAACGCATGAGGAGAATGCCCGGACGCACATGAAAATCAGTCATGAGTGCGTAGGTCAATAGAGCCTTCACACACGGCACATCGTGGAGAGACATACATAACGAACTTGACCAAATTCGCCAATTACTGACAAACAACGGCTATGCAGATCAAATTGTTGAAACTGTAATAAAAAAAAGAAAATGCACGAATTTTACCAATCCAACACGACGATGAAAAAGGAGGAGGGCCTGATTATTTACCATCGTCTACATTATGGGTGTGCATACAAGGAGGGTTGCTGCACACTACGTGCGATAGTAAACAGAGGCGTAACCCCAAACGCCCCTTACCACAAGATAAGCCTCAGAATTTACAGCAAGCCTAACCTTGTAGCAGCCCTGATAATGAAGAACAGCACCGCTCCTGGGGGACCGAAGAAGATATGCACGAACGTAGTTTACAAATTCATTTGTCCAGAGATGTATAAATCTCACAGCCAAAACTACATCGGGCACGCTACAAAGACCCTTCGGAGATGTCTACTGGCTCATAGAAATCAAGGGGCCATTCATCAACATTATATAGATATTCATGACAGGAAGCCAAACTCTGCAAGAGTTGATAGGAAGCACCCAGGTCGTGCAAAAAGAGGATAACTGTGGTCGCCTCTTAATATCCGAAGTGGTAAGCATCGCTATCCAGAAACCATCCCTGAATATCTAACAAGAATCGGACCATATACTCCCCTCCAGCAGGAGAAATGCACGAGCCAACAGGGACCAGACAGCACGCCCCAAACCATGGTCTAAGAAAGAGAAGGTCTGTTCACAACTGGCCCAAAATTCGACCAACTTCGCGCATGACGTCACAGCGCGAACGGATGGGTTATTTACCTGCTAGTCAGGTCAAGGAACTATAGGAGAAAGGAAGTGTCAATGTGATTGGAGCGTTGTATTGTGTATTTACGTGTATTTTTGTCATTGCAAAACTATGCCGAATATTTGTGCACTGTATGGATGCAACTCCAATTCAGATCGAAATACTGATCTTACTTTTCATACATTTCCTAAAAATGAACTCCGAAAAAATGGATTCATCTGTGCAGAGAAAAGACAAATTTAATGCGGATTCTTCGAGGATTTGTAGCTTGCATTTTGAATCAAGTGATTATGCAAGGAACCTTAAATATGAATTACTTGGAATCCCAATACCAAGACATCTTGTACGGTTAAACAGTGATGCAATACCAACACTTTCATCTGCCTACATCAGAGGGTAAGTTCAGATTTTCGTATTGTTTTGAAGTAAGGAATTAAAATACCAAAGTTTTCCTTTGGAGGGTAAATGGTTGACCTTGAGACAAATCCTCTTATAATTACCTCGTTAATATTTCCATTGTTCCTTGCCCCGTTCACCGGATGCTACCAACTATAAGATTAGGCCTGACCATACTGGTAATGAGATAAGTTGTTTTCAGTTGAACAGTAAGTCACCAGTTAAAACTTGTTTTGTTTGCCTTTGTAGTAATATCAATTGTAAATATTACAGGAAATAATGTATCTACAAGCCGAATTCAGAGCTGTGAAGAGAGTATGAAAAGATTTATTCATGACATTGAGTGTTCACCTACTGTCAATGAACTGCAAGAAAATTGAAGAACCACGAGTTGCCACCATAACAATCATCAGCAAGAGCTACAAGAAGTCAAATCAGAGAGGATGCTCTTCTCAAAGAAAAAAAGAGTTGGAGATAGAACGGTCTTCCTACAAAAAAATAGCTACAGTAGAATTCAATGATACGTCTCTTGCAAGAAGCAATTTAAGCAAGTATTTTCTCCAAAAGTTCCTTCTTTTTAACTGGGATTCCTGTTAAGCACTTTGTGAAGATGATATTAGTTATGGACATTGGCCCTGCGATACTTAAGCCCCAAAGCATATAGATATTTACGTAATAAAATGGAATTTCCCTATCCATCTATTTCAACATTGCACCGCTGGGTTTCCAAGATCAACGTAAACCAGGAATATTAACATCAGTGCTAATGCCTCTACGCCATAAGGCAAAGACAAAATGACAATAAATGAATCGCTTGTGTGTTATGTCATTTGATGAAATGAGTGTTGCTTATTTATGGACCTATGACAAGGGAACTGATACTCTCTATTCACCCAAAAGTAAAGTTCAGTGTGTTATGATTAGGGGTTATAAGTTCTTGAAACAAATCATCTACTATAATTTTGATCAGAAAATTACCAAAAATATTTTATTTAGTTTGATAACGAGTGTAGAGTATTCTTTCACGTTGTTGCCATTGTCAGTGATCTATGAAGTAATGTTAAGCTTTTAAAGTCCTTAGGTGCAGACACAGATCATCCGTTTTTCACGAATCCAGCTGATTCCGACAGACGAATACATATTTTTGCAGATGCACCGCACCTGATCAAACTTGCCCAGAATCATTTTTCTTGATAAAGGATTTAAAGTAAATTATAAAAATATTAATAGTGAGTGTGTGCGTGAGATTATCAAAAGAAGTTGTAATGATTTAAAAACTGCCTATAAACTTTCAGAAAATCATGTTAATGTTTCAAAAGCAAAGAGGATGAATGTTAAATTAGCAGTTCAGTTAATCTCAGGAAACAACTGCAAATCTTTAAATTTTTTTTTGGAGAAAAGGGCTAAATCAGCAAAACGATTGCAGGCTAGCAAAGCAAATTCATTGCGTTGTTTGATTCTTGGTTCGATTTATTTAATTCTAAGGCTCCTAACGATAAAAGCACTCACGGAATGCTTATGGTGTAAAATAGTTGCAAACACAAAATTCTGTTTTGAAGGAAATGATAAATACTGTTGAATCAATGAAAGTTTGTGGGTATGATAGATTATTGCCATTTCAGAAAGGACTGATTATGTCTTCAAGGTCACTGCTAAATTTGTATGAAATGTTAAAAGAAAAATATTGCATATCATATATAATGACTTACAGATTAAACCAAGATGTGCTATAGCATTTCTTTTGCTTGTAAGACAAATGGGAGCATGCTATGAACATCCATCTCCAATTCAAAGTAAAAAATCGGATAAGGGCATACATATTAGGCAAGACATTGGCCTTAGTTGTAGAAAGTATAATACACAAAAGAAAATTGTGATACTTAGTTTATCTGATGGTACATTATTTCATTGTTCTGGAACCTCGTCAGCATTTGACCAGAAAACGTTGGATGAGGAATTATGCTTGTCTGCAATGCTGTTCTCAGTTTCAGACGATGATGACTTTGTAAACGAAATGACAGACCAAGTACTGACGATGATACACAAATTTTGATGAATCAATTGATTTTGAAAAAGCAATGGAGAACGAGGGATTGCGTTATGTCGGTGGATACATTGCATATAATTTCCTCAACACCAGTTTTTAAGTACCACTGAGAACTCGATTGGTGACAATACCTGGATTAATTACATTTCAGGAAAAAGAAAAGCTGATGCAACCGACTTGCAATTTTTTGAAAAATTAAAAGTTATGAGAAGCTGTTCAGAACTTATCATGGAGAGAAAAACCTGAGGGCAGGTAGAAATTCTGTCAAGACTTTAAGATGAAATAACGAAATTTGTAGTTCTACCACTGGACGTCGTAACATTTTTGTGCGATGCAGAATTTTTTTAGAATGCGTATCCTGAACCAAAATATGAAAAACATTACATCTAATCTGAAAAACTCAAATTGTCAAAGTTAATAACATAAATTAATAGAACTAAGGGTTCTCAGAAAAATGTATTGATAAGCTATCTCATTGAAAATGTTACTTTTCACCTGTAAAGTTGTTTATTAATCATATTCTTCTTGATGTTATATCATAATAAGTTCAATATTCTATGAATGAAATAAATCTTTATTACCTTCCATTACCTTTATAAACAAACTATTGCATTTTCTTAATAAAGTTTGACAATATTGATAAATCCCATTATTAGAATTAAAATCTTTTGGTTTATCAACAATACCTTTCGAGTCTTACTGTACCCTATCCTAAATGTATATATGTAGGTGTCTCACCGCTATATCATGCGTGAACAGACCTTCTCTTTCTTAGACCATGCCCCTCTCCACCGTGTATATATGTTGGAATTTCACGAGCAAATAAAACAAGTGTATTGTAATTAACGTGCTTGCTCATGTTGCGAGGCTGAATCCAAACTTAAAACAATACCGTTAATCAATGTCATCTTAGATTATACACTCAATAATTCTATAAACATTTATATAAAACATGGAAATATGAATAAGATATTATTCAACTTCTTGTAACGAACCATGTATTTGTTTTCAACATTTAAGATTATACTAAATTTTATTAAGACTATTTAAGGAAACACTGACATCGCTTATATTTTGAATATTTATTTAACCCTATCATTAAACTTTTACTTTTGTTAAAATTATCTCTTTGTAATTACAACAACGGATATGAAATGGGTTTGTTAACTAACTCAGTCTGTACCCAGACCTTCCCAAGGGCTTAATTCTCCCGACACGATGATATAAAAGGTCAAAATACAAGATCTTCAGTAGTCGCTTGAAAATGGCAGCTAATGAGGCTAAAACAGATGTTTCGATTATCAAAAATAGAAAAATGAAGTCTTGTTATTTTACATGTTAAAACGAGAATCAGGAAAACCTTTTCAAACGCCATAAAAACATTATGCCACTAAAGCAACTGTTAACGAATATATATATATATGTGTATGTGTATATGTATATGTGTATATATATATATATATATATATATATATATATATATATATATATATATATATATATATATATATATATATATATATATATATATATATATATATATATATATATATATATATATATATATATATATATATATATATATATATATATATTGCATATATATGATATATATCTATATATATATAGAAATATAATATAAATGTATATTTACATATTTACTAAAACTGTAGGTTTACCCCCTGATTTTCCTTCATTCCCATGCCGAGATCTTAGCCTTAGCATCGTATGGTTTATTGGGGAGAAAGCTGTTAGGGACAGAAGGGCAAGCTGTCAGGACCATTCTCGGGCAAGACATGCTGACAAGGGAGGAGCCTTAAAAGAGAAATTTCACTTGACCTTTTTTTGCTGCCTGAAATTGCTCCACAGATCGACCGATGCCTTCATGCATCCTAAAACACGAATGACAAGGATTGACCTTGGCTGGACACACACTCTTAAGAAATGACTGTGGTCACATTCAGTTATTGGTTATCCTTATGACACTGGCAAGGTGTTGAAAAATCACAAGAGAGAAATCCATCTTTTGAACACCGATCTGAGTGCATAGATGCAATAAGGTACATCTGAAGTATCAATTAACCACCAGTAATCTTTCTCTTCTTGTGAATTTCCCTCCATTTTCAGCATTTCTGACTTTTCATTCTCCTAAAACAATGCCCTTTGTTTCCCACAGACTAGTATGCACATTTGCCCTCATGACTTGTTCCCAGCTCAAATCAAATTAGTTCAGTGATAATAATTAGAGCATTCCCACCATAGTGTCACGATATGCTAATTAAATCTAATTGATAAATTCCTCCATTGTGCATAAGTAATTTCATGTTGAGAGAAAGTCATTATTTAAATACTAACCTGGAATTCTCTTCCAGAACTGTTAATCTGGCAGCTTCAATTGGTCTGCCCCTGCCCTTTGAACCAAATCTTATGTTTAACTGCCATCTTGCTACATGCAAGATTCCTCTGATAGGCCTCAGCGATCCAACAGTCTCAACATCCATGTGCATTTTCATTTGCCTGTCAAACTATTTCAGGGCTCTAGCCCTTTCAAGACATTGTTATTTGCTAATATTGTCTTCTGTTATTGTAAATTGTATTTTAGCTTGCTGCTCATTACCTGCCCAGTCAATTAATTCTTCTGATTGCTCAGTTTGTAAATAAATTCAATTTAAAGTCATTGAACTGATTTTAATGACCTCACTTCTCTGTTTACTTAGATGTGATATCAAGGTAAGTCAGTTTATTCATTACATTTTGTCCTTATATTGAATCTAGATTGGCCCCTAAAGGAACAAAGAAATCCATTGCTTCCCAGAATCAACCAGCCTCAGAATAAACAATATAATATATATATATATATATATATATATATATATATATATATATATATATATATATATATATATATATATATATATATATATATATATATATATATATATATATATATATATATATATATATATATATATATACATATATACATATATATATATATACATATATATATACATATGTATATATATACATATATATATATATATATATATATATATATATATATATATATATATATATATATATATATATATATATATATATATATATATATATATATATCAATATATGACCGATGATACATCATAAAAACACATACACAAACACATATATACAGATATAATACACACAGGAAACACACACATATTTTTTATATTCATTATATACACATATATACATATACATATATGTGTGTATATATATATATATATTACATATAATAGAAAAGATCCCGATATATATATATCCTATATATATATGATTAGTGTGTCACTGAGTCCTGATTCCTGCCGTCGCTGTTTATAAACCGGACTATTTTATCAACTAAAAACTCCCCAGACTCTAAGAGGTACAAAAAATATATTCCTTCGAGGTCAAAAGTGCCAAAATGGGTTTTAAAGGAAACGTTTGTAGCTTTTTACACTGATTGTTAAAAATAATTGATTAGATAAATAATCAATATCAGGTGATATGTAATTATCACTATATGATTATTTAAATTTTTAGTTGGCATGTGGTATCTTTTACATATATATTATAAACCGAATTTAGTCATCGTTAAAAAATAATATTATATATACAATATATATATGATAACTTATCTAACTACCTACTAGTGTTTATGATATTTGTATATTATTTAATAAACAAATAAAAATTTATTTAGTAGAAATGTAAAAAAAATGACCATTACCAAAGTTTTTCTTAAACTAAAAATTTTACTGGTTTTAAAACAGAAAGAAATGGTTTGTTTTTCATAAACACCAACAATCAGAAGGGGTTTGAAGTTTAGTTTGGGGCACGATTGAGGTTAGGCCACTGGGGCCACCTTTGCATGCAAATGAAGCTCATTTTGTATGACTTAAATGATGATTTTTATTCATTGTTCATTCCTACTGTTGGCCAGAAGACAAGGAGTCTTCCAAAGATTCAAGCAAAAGCATTTTGACCTAGCTCAATTGAGTTAAGAGATACCCTTGGTGATATTACAAGCACTGTGTCGAATTGATGTTTCTCCCCAGCCCTTCCCCCTCTTGTGGAACAGCTGGGGGAAAATGCCTTTGCATAGACCCAGGGCTTCTGAACGCAATTGATCGCTGATTATCTTCTCCAATTCAAGTCCTGAAGATGACAATTATTCCCAGTTCCTTCATTTAGACCTCCCCTTAGTTCCTGTTTCAAGTTTATCTCTTGAATCAAAATCACTGACAGCAAGAAATGCTTATTTGTACAAGAAACCCATTTCAGAAAAGGTAAACAAAGTATAAAAGTGAACAAAATTGTTTTTAAAAAGATTGAAAAATTATCCCCCAATGAATTATAAAACCAGAATTTATTAACGATACAATCAATCACAGAATCAATCAAATGATCAGCACATCAGTCCTTGAATTCCAAGTGTTACCTGGAAAGAATCTTCCAAAATAATCACGACTCTTGGAATCATGAGAATTACTTGTTTTGGATGGGATTAGAAAATGCAACGCTTGAATATGCCCAGTAATTGGTATATAACGTCAAAATGAATTCAGCTTTGACATCATCCACTAACTTATGTTGAAATATCTTGTATCTGAAGTATCAAAGTTGGAGCTATCTTATCCCATAAGATTTTTTATTTTTTTATCTTTTGTTGAACTAGATGGTTGAGTAATGTATTTTATTTCATTTATGTGTTCAGAATAAATCAATCTATTCAGTAAACATAGTTTCAACTAGCAAACACATCTAATTTACACAATTATCTGTCTGTTTTTGGTAACATTTTATAAACTCATCAACCGAATGACCCATATAACTATATATATATATATATATATATATATATATATATATATATATATATATATATATATAAGAGTATTTTGAAATTACCATAAGATGATAATGATAAACCTCCTCATTGACGTTCTTGATATGAATATATTTGCCAAGGCTGAAGCCTATATAAATCATAGGTCAGAAATGCAAATATAAAGAGGGTATTCGTCTTTATCAACTAATTGCAGATGTGATGCCTGCTAATATGCATACCTATTAGATCAATATATATAAATATATAAAATATATAATTTTCTAGTACCATATGATTATTATCCACTTTTTGTCTCAAGGTGATTCATTTAAACACACATTACCACAGGTGAAAAATAAGAAGCCACGGTGTAGGTTTATTTGTTTCGACTTTATTTGTATGCATGTATGGACTGATACATGTGTGTGAATGTCATATATATATACTACAAGAATATATATATGACGAACATACACAACCGTTAAAATGCTCCATATTGCCCAAATGGTTCTCAGGCCGGTGTTGAGGTAGGGTGGCCTTCAAAGCTCATTTGGCTAAAAATCACAATGATTTCGACTCTCAGGGGACATTGCTGATAAACAGACCATACCCACCTCAGATCCACACCTGACAGGTGTCATGGTGGCAGATTTGGAAACTCAAATAGTAACATTACTACCCTCAACTACTGTGTTTAAAATAGAGAATCCTATTTTCATATCTCTACTGCCTACCTTAAAGTTTAAACAATTTACAAATTTCTTTTGATATTAAAGGATCAAGTTTATACATCCCTTGACTGATATTCATATTATAGTTGTAACTTTCTTTTATGAAGCTAGATTCAATGATGTTCCTTTCAGTGCATTATTAGAATATACAATCCTTTTTGCCCCTTCCCAGTTGATAGCATGATTGTTCTCACTAACATGTACAAATATACCACTGTTCCCATGTGCATATCTCACACATTTCTTATGTTGTTCAATTCTTTTTTCAGTGCTTTCCCGGTTTGGCCAATATAAAAGTTGTCACAAGACTTACACGGAATTTTATATACACACCCTTTAATATTGTCTGGGAGTTCTTGATAAGTACATTTTCATTGTTGTATTGTTCTTAAATGCGACATTAACAAAAATTCTTAAGAAGATGAGGATATCTTTCATACTATTATTATAAAGGCAGAACAAGCAAATTTTTTTGTGTTGTAAGGTTCTTTCTGGTTTTGATACATAGTCTTTTTGCCACTTCAAATGCACTGTTTAATACACTATCAGGATATTTCAATTTTTGCCTGCATTCCTAATCTTATCTATTTCATCATCAATATATTCAGGGCTACATACCCGTAATGCTCTTAAAAACATAGATGAAAACACTGACTTTTTAACCTTATTGCTTTGTCCAGAATAGAAATGCACATAGGAAGAAATATTAGTGGGTTTTCTATACACACTATATTTAAACCACTACTATTTCTTCGTATGAGGACATCCAAAACAGTAAGCACCCATCATTTTCCATTTCCATCGTGAATTTAATTGATGGTACTAATTGATTTAACTTAGCAAAAGTTTTTACATCTTGGTTCCCTGGCCATACACAAATTATGTCGTCAACATACCTAAACCATGTTACATTTCCATCGTGCATTATATTTGTTTAATGATTTAACTTTCAAAAATTCCATTTATAAGTCTTGGGGATTTTCCCATTGCCATACACAAAATTTTGTCGTAAAATTTACCATAAACCACATAATCCCAATTTTGTAACATGGTTTAAACTGACGACATAATTTAAGGGAATGGGATATAAAGTTTTTTCAAACAATTCAATTAGTACCATCAATTAAATTCACGATGGAAATGGAAAACATGATAGTGCTTACAGTTTCTGGATGTGTCCTCATAATTCAAGAAATAGTAGTGGGTTTAAATATAGTGTGTATAGAAACCCACAATATTTCTTCCTATGTGCATTTTGAATTCTGGACAAAGCAATAAGGTTAAAAAGTCAGTGTTTTCATCTATGTTTTTAAGAGCATTACGGGTATGTAGCCCTGAATATATTGATGATGAAATAGATAAGATTAGGAATGCAGGCAAAAATTGAAATATCTGATAGTGTATTAAACAGTGCATTTGAAGCGGCAAAAAGACTATGTATCAAAACAGAAAGAACCTTACAACACAAAAATTTGCTTGTTCTGCCTTATAATAATAGTATGAAAGACATCCTCATCTTCTTAAGAATTTTTGGTGTTAATGTCGCATTTAAGAACAATACAACAATGAAAAAACGTACTTATCAAGAACTCCCAGACAATATTAAAGGGTGTGTATATAAAATTCCGTAAGTCTTGTGACAACTTTTATATTGGCCAAAACCGGGAAAGCACTGGAAAAAGAATTGAACAACATAAGAAATGTGTGAGATATGCACAAGGGAACAGTGGTATATTTGTACATGTTAGTGAGAACAATCATGCTATCAACTGGGAAGGGGCAAAAGGATTGTATATTCTAATAATGCACTGGAAAGGAACATCATTGAATCTAGCTTCATAAAAGAAAGTTACAACCATAATATGAATATCAGTCAAGGGATGTATAAACTTGATCCTTTAATATCAAAAGAAATTTGTAAATTGTTTAAACTTTAAGGTAGGCAGTAGAGATATATGAAAATAGGATTATCATATTTGTAAACACAGTATGAGGGTAGTAATGTTAATGAGTTTCCAAACTCCGCCTCCATGACACCTGTCAGGTGTGGATCTGAGGTGGGGTATGGTCTGTTTATCAGCAATGTCCCCTGAGAGTCTATTGTGATTTTTGGCCAAATGAGTTTTAAGTGAAACTCCTACCTCGACACCGGCCTGAGATGGGGAAATGGAGCTCTAACGGTTGTGTATGTTCGTCAGTACTGTTCTTGTAGTATATATTTTTGTGACTTCTCACACTCTGTATCAGTCATTACCAATGGCTTGAAAAAAAGTCAATGTCAGGACCTACACCCGTTTCTTATTTTTCACCTGTGGTAATGTGTGATACATATATATATATCATATATATATATATATATACTATATATATATAGTATTATGATATATATACACATATATATATATATATTCATATATGATACTAACTATATATGTCCGAGGTATATATATATATATATATATATTTTGTGATAACAAATCACACACAATACCTCAGGTACATTAAGAGATGATAAGTGGTTTTATTACCGGTTTCGACTTTATTTCCAAGCCATTGACGAAGGTCTGATACAGCGTTTGCAAGTCACAAATGTATATATATATATATATGACCGTTGTTATATATATATATGATAGTATATATTTTATTACATCACATGTATATATAGATAATTAAATATATAATGTGGACGTTCAATATATATTATATATATATATATATATATGTATGTATGCATGTTTGTTTTGTGTTTGTGTGTATATGTGTATGTGCGTGTTTAAATATTTTGTCTTTATGAGCTTCAATAAATCATAGGAGGATTAGCAAATGTACATTCTCTGGACAAAGCAGTACCATTAATTCACCCCCTCATACTTTGACAGAAGTTACTCTTGGGGGACAAGTGGCTCACGGAGTTCGTGGAGGATTAGCGAAGCCAGCAGAAGCGCAAAGAGGGTCCTTGAGTTAATGGAGGAACCTGAAAATAAAAGAGATGACAGCTCTCCATTTACTGCTGGAAACATCAAAGAATATTTAGTTTGTTTTGCCAAATAATAATAAAGGAAATATATATATACTCATTAGAAGTTGATGAGAAACATGCGTAAAGTTCCCACAAAAGCACACAAATTCACTTAAAGTAGTTCATTTTATCAAAGGCTGGAATATAAATTCATAAGAAGAGAGAGAGAGAGAGAGAGAGAGAGAGAGAAGAGAAGAGAGAGAGAGAAGAATTTTTCAACATAAGAAATTCAATTTGAATATATGCCAAAGATATACAATTTTATCTGCTCTCTACTCTAAGATATGAACACACACTATGTAATTCCTAAATGCCCACAGCGCTTCATATTCTCCTACATGCTCATCTAGAACAAGGAAATTCCTTGGCATTTTGTGATATTCAGCTGTATTTCATCCAAGATACTATTTTAAGTTTCTATTTGTTGAAACATTAAATAATTCAACAAAGGCCCCAAGTCCTTTTTATTATCTATGGTCCACAAATGTTGACTCACAAGATAATTTTATAAACGAAATTACAGCGGAAAACAAGTGCAGTGTGGTTTTTGCCAGTAAGAAGAATGAGACCCAGGTAATTAGAGGAAGTGGATGAATTATTCAAAAGCAAACATCGTTAAATCTAAGCACCGACATTGTTTACAGTTCAGCTGCATTTTGTATCAGTGTGTAAACAGAGCCGGCTCATTCACGTTCTCTTTTGAAATGTCAGTACCAGGGAGTTTTTTTTTATCGTTTGGCAAATGTAATTAAACTAACCATAAAGTAACTAAAATGATTTTTATACTATAGAGTAACGTTGCTCGGATTTCCAAGACGCATAAGCTAATCAGAGAATTTGCGATTAGCTAGAGAATAGAAAAATAAAGCCGATTCTTAGAAAAAAAATGAATAAATATCTGCTTATTATATAATTTTGATTATTTTTCTTATGAAGAACATGATGATAGTGCACAATGATATGTGAACAATAGCAATATAAAAAAAAATAAGCGAAACAAAAATTGTTTCCTAGAATTCTACACGAACTAAATGTACTGTATTTCTAATGTTCCATTGCCCCCAAATGTACAAAACAAATTTTATATTTACATAGTTTTGTGTTTTTTATATATTTTGCCCTCTATGGTATTTCATAAGTTGTTATTACTGTTTTAGCTTAGATTCTATTGCATTTTCATTTAAAACGAGATTTAAATTACAGTGTTTTTTTATATTATTATGATTAAAGTAAATGGCAACTTTCAGTATTTTATGCATATGCTTGAATTTTTCACAAAACTGATATTTGAAAATATGCTTATAAAAATATTACTCAGTTTCCTATATTTTCATGAACATTCCCCGCCTAGAATATTTATGAGCACAAAATGGTCAAGTGGTGCCGAATCTATAGTCCGTTGCGAGAAGCGTGATTATGGCTAACTTTAACCTTAAGTGAAATAAAAACTACTGAGGCTGCAATTTGCTATGTTTGGTGATTGGAGAGTGGATGATCAACATACCAATTTGCAGCCCGCTGGCCTCAGTAGTTTCTAAGACCTGAGGGCGGACAGAAAAAGTGTGGACAGAATAAAGTGCGGACGTACAGACAAAGCCGGCACATTAGTTTTCTTTTACAGAAAACTAAAACCTTGGCCTGTCCTACTCCTTTCATTTTAATACATTTTTATCTGTGTTATTTTATTAATTTTTTTCTTTTTTTTATTAACTGCGATCTCTTCTTTTGTATTTCCCTTTACCTCCTCTTACTTCATCCTAATGAACACCTTAATATTCTTCGGAAGCTTGAATTTCAAGTCAGTGGCCCCTTTGGTGGGCATGTTCCATATGAATAGGGTTATTATTATTATTATTATTATTATTATTATTATTATTATTATTATTATTATTATTATTCAGAGGATGAACCCTATTCATATCGAACAAGCCCACCAAAGGGGCCATTGACTTGAAATTCAAGCTTCCAAAGAATATTTAGGTGTTCACTACGAAGAGGTAAGAGGAGGTAAAGGGAAATACAGAAGGAAGAGATCTCACTTATAAAAAAAGAAGAAATAAATTAATAAATAGAAAATTACAGGCTGTCTGGTCCAGTAAAATATTCACAGGGAACCCATCAAGATGAAACGATCTAAGGCTGTAAAAGCAAGAGTAAGTGGACACTGATTTACTCTGCTACCTGCAAGGGGCAAAAGGAAATAACACAATGTAAAGCTGACGTCGTCTCTGCTCATCTTCAGACCTTCTGCAACTACGTCCAGAGGATGACCAACGAGCTGGTCGAAACATGTCGACGGTACCTAAAATAGAACCTGAATCCAGACGAACGATTTCTGATTGGATATTTTAATAAAAGACTTCCCATATTCCGCACACTATCCTTTTCCAACATGAATATCGGCCAGTTGCTGACTAACATCGCTGAGCCTGAAAAGCGAATCATAAGGAAGATAGAAAAGACACTATATAAGATAAATTCGCATAATACAGCCATCCTTTTTAATAATAATAATAATAATAATAATAATAATAATAATAATAATAATAATAATAATAATAATAATGGCGTAATGTTGTGGAGGTTTAACTGCAGAGAAGCTTCGCCCACGATTCAGAAGGTCAAATATTTATGTGACAATGATTGTTGTTGTGTTGTTTTTCTTGCCTGAAGCTACCCAATATAATAGAAAACGGGTGATAAGCGCGCGCGCGAGCGCACACACACACACACATTTTTATATACTGTACACACATATACATATATAAATACATATATATATATATATATATATATATATATATATATATATATATATATATATAACTATATATATATATATATATATATATATATATATATATATATATATATACATATATAGTGGATAAAATCAGAAATTACATAAAATTTTAATAAACGACAGTTCAAAATTCAAACCTAAAGTCTAGAACTATTGCATTTTAGTTTATTTGTAAAAAAAAGTAAAAAAAAAAATTATCCTACACGGCAAAATGAAAATGCAATTAGATTTGTTACAGTTAAAAGTACTCTCAGGGAAATCAATAAGCCGTATGGCACGCAACCTTGGAAAATTTAAAACCTTTCTCTCATTTGACCACTGTCTACGTATTTTTCATAATATGATACTATTAGACTTTTCTTGCGATATCTGAATTTTCATTATATTTTACTACATTCTCTCTCTCTCTCTCTCTCTCTCTCTCTAAGCTCTTCGCTAGGCGAGTCGGTAGAGTTGTGGGCTAGCACTCGCTAGGCCCGAGTTCGAGTCTCCGGCCGGCTAATGAAGAGTTAGCGGAATTTATTTCTGGTGACTGAAATTCGTTTCTCGCTATAATGTGGTTCGGATTCCACAATAAGCTGTAGGTCCCATTGCTACGTAACCAATTGGTTCTTAGCCACGTAAAATAATAAGTCTAATCCTTCGGGCCAGCCCTAGGAGAGCTGTTAATCAGCTCAGTGGCCTGGTAAAATTAAGATATACTTACTTTTACTCTCTCTCTCTCTCTCTCTCTCTCTCTCTCTCTCTCTCTCTCTCTCTCTCTGCATAACACCATCGTATGTTAGAACCTCCTGGTGTCTCAATTCTGAAAATATTCTCTCTCTCTCTCTCTCTCTCTCTCTCTCTCTTCCATTATAAATCGTTATTTATAATTAATGAGAGAGAGAGAGAGAGAGAGAGAGAGAGAGAGAGAGAGAGAGAGAGAGAGAGAGAGAGAGAATATAGTACAATATAATGAAAAATCAGATATAGCAAGAAAAGTCGAATGGTATCATATTTTGAAAGATACGCCACACACGAACACAGATAAATAAAATCCAAACCTCACTCGTTAATCTTACCTTAAATAACTTCATCTTACATCAAACACAGAATACCCACACAACTGAAAGATTAATGCTCAAGTCACAGGCTGTCTCTGGGAAAGATCGGTGCTCGAGTTTCCCACCCAATACGACGAACACATGCAAATGAGCTGCGACCAATCCTGATACGTGAAGAGGGGGGAAAAAATTGGGAGTCAGGATGTTAGACTTGTTATGATAATATCCAGGAGCCGATGGAATTACGTCTTTGTACCCAAATCACTAACGACTTCCCATTAGCAGTTTAATTGTCAATTAAAATCGAGCAATAACCAAAATATTCGACCGAAATATTTCAAACATATTTGCGAGGAGGTGGAGCCTACATTTGGATCTATCTGAACCTTATTATTATCCTTTCTCTGTATTTAATAAATATATGATATATAAACATACGCAATATATATATATATATATATATATATATATATATATATATAATTATATATATACATATATATGTATATACCTGTATATATAAATAAAGGCAAAACCACGAAGGAAAGTGAAACAGCGGAGTGGCGCTAGGCCTTTCGACTTATTGTCCTTTACTAAGCAGACTTATCTATATATTCAGCACGTTCCATATTTTCGTGATTCAATAATATATATATATATATATATATATATATATATATATATATATATATATATATATATATATATATATATATATATATATATATTATTCTAAATCATGAATAACTCAGGATAAAATATGAGATTATTGCAAATTACAAAAATGTCAGATTTTTCATCAACGCCATTCATCAACGGAAAGTTAATGCTGCTGCATTTGATAAAAATGCATAATGTAAGTAAACCTCTTTGATTACAAACTACTGCAGAAGACATTCGTAGCGTGAACAGCAAGCAGCTTTTCTCAGACTTAACTTAACCATCTCCTCTCAAATGAAAAATTTCACATTTAAACCTACTTTACTCTGGGTGTAAACTTGCCAAATGCTCTTGGCCCAATTAATTTGCCGACAGTTCGACAAATTTTTGCGTGGGAACTAGTAGTCGTCTATGACATCACCTGACACAAACTTATGACCTTTGGAAGAAACGTTCGTAAAATTTTTCGAGACAGAATCTGTAAACTGGCTAATTACCTATTTACAATATGTGAAACTAAGAAAAATTGCAACTTTATCTAAATACAATTATACTATTAAGAAATAATATTTAAAATATATAACCTGTACAATTCACTAAGTTAATATAGAGCAAAATCATTTTTGTAATATGTTAATATTAAGGCCATAGTAAGAAAAATTGTACCTTTATCTAAATAAAATTGTGGCTAAACCACGCTTTACATTACTCCTACTAATACTTAACTTTCTAAACTATTCCCTAACATGGTTAGTTAGCTACCTGCTCTCATTCTTCTTTCACCCATCTTACCTATTAGATAAAAAAATTAAAAAAAGAATAATTATAGTAGTGCTCGTTTCTGCATGATGATATAAACTAACGTTTCCAAGACGAGAAACAGTAAGCACCTTTATTCAGTAAAATGTCTATTTTATATTAAATGCGTAAGATTTAAACTAAGTCAGGATAACAGAATCTTACATCAAATAAAGGATTCGGTGTTCTGGATTCTCATATAAGGGCTTGAATGTTGACACTAAATGAAAAACTATACAGGTGGCTATTTGTGAAAATAATTCATTTTTATGAAGAACTTCCATACTTCAGAAAATAATTATCTTTCAGCTCAGTCTATTTATGAAGAAATTTCCTTCCCAGAAAGTTTTTATTTTTTTTTCTTCAAATGTTTTTCAGTTTTATTTCTTAATTTCTGAAGATTGCTACTCAAGAAAACCACCAATTTTTAAAAAGAATATCTTTTACAGACTGAAAAATTCCCGCTGCAATTGAATAAAACACGATGAAAATATAAAGACTGGTAGCCTAATAAGCATCTAAATAGCCAATTGGTTGCCTCTGTTCAAATACAACAGAACAAATACCATTTAGTACCACGTTCTTGTTCGTACTAGCCACATTTGTTCAAATACAATAGAACTAATACCATTTAATACCACGTTCTTGTCCGTACTTGCCACATTTGTTTAAATACAACAGAGCTAATACCATTTAATGCCACGTTCTTGTCCATACTTGCCACCTTTGCAAAAATACACCGGAACAAATACCATTTAATAGCAAGTTCTTGTCCGTGCTTGCCACCTTCGTTCAAATACAACAGAAAAAAATATAATTTAATACCATGTTCTTGTCCGTACCGCCAAGTCCAAACCAACGTCACGGGTGGGGAAAAAACCCTGAAAAAAGAGGAACTCTTGAAAACTTCCCGAGAACTTTAGCCGGACCTCGAAAAGGCAAAAGTTGCTGAATGCCGAATGGAGGAGACCCGTGATTTAGGAGACTGTGCATTTGCCTGTGTGTGAGAGACACAGAAAAATGATTCAAGGGGATTGTGATCTTAGTTTTGACTGTATTATTATTATTATTATTATTATTATTATTATTATTATTATTATTATTATTATTATTCAGAAGATGAAACTTAATCATATGTTGTTATTATTATTATTATTATTATTATTATTATTATTATTATTATTTAGAAGATGAAACCTATTCATATATTATTATTATTATTATTAAGACGATGACCCCTATTCATATATTGTTATTACCATCATCACCATTTATTATTTTTATCATTATTATTATTATTATTATTATTATTATTATTATTATTATTATTATTATTATTATTATTATTATTATTATTATTATTATTCAGAAGATGAACCCTATTCACCATGTGGAACAAGGCCACAGGGGCCACTGACTTGAAATTCAAGCTTCCTAAGAATCTGGTGTTCATTAGAAAGAAGTAACAGGAGGTAAAGAGAAATACAGAAAGAAGAGAATTTTATCAAATAAAATGTAAGTAAATTATTAAACTACAGGGAGAATTGTATTAGGGTAGTAATACATCTGACTTTCAACCTTGATGTATGGTAATCGCAGAGATCTTACTTGAGAGAGATAACGACTTAATTTACGATATAAAAATTAGAAAGTAAGAGAGAGAGAGAGAGAGAGAGAGAGAGAGAGAGAGAGAGAGAGAGAGAGAGAGAGAGAGAGAGCCAGCAAGTTCATGGAAAATATAGATTTGGATTATGTAATTAAGCCTTTCGAATTATGATCTATATTTTTGCAAAGACGCAAAAACAGGATGTTGAGAAACAATTGTCAAGGACTTTCCACGTAAAAGATTATAGTGTAATGATTCAGAGAAGAAATATAACTAAAAGGTATTTATATCTACATAAAATAGTAAATAATAAGAAGATAACCTTTATGATTTCTGAAAATGATTGATTTTATATTAAATGAGGCAAAGAAATATATATTTGTTAATTTATTTTTCTTTTTTAATAAGTGAGATCTCTTCTTTCTGTATTTTTTACTTCTTTCTAATGAGCACCATATTCTTTGGAAGCTTGAATTTCAAGTCAGTGGCCCCTGTGGGCTTGTTCCATATGAACAGAGTTCTTCTGAATAATAATAATAATAATAATAATAATAATAATAATAATAATAATAATAATAATAATAATAATAATAATAATAATAATAATAATAAGACCGTAAGTCAATAAGAAAAAATAGTTGAAGAGCTCCGCTGGGAAAATCACTAAAAATAGGTCATGTGTGGATATCGAAATATGAGAAAATATAGAAATCTCTCACATGGTCAGACATCCTTTCAACAGTGACCTTTGCGCAGTCAGGAAGCGAGACAGAGAGTAACAGGTGGGATTCCGCGAATGTCAAAAGTCAGTGGGATATTTATCTTGCAAAATGGCCAACATAACGACGATCCAGCCCCCTGCCTATCTCAGTCAAAAATAACGACTACAAACACAAAGCATTCTCGACGATGGCTGTGATACGAGCCACCACTGTTGCAATGGCTGTTTCAGCTGCATTGTTCTTACAGTTTTCCCAGTTTTTCTGATTAAATATTTTTCATCTGCTAAATGGTTATACTAAATCTTCCTAAAACATGAAAGGAAACACGTCTTGAATCTCTCATGGAAGTTTTCGACCTAACGTTTCGCACTGAGGCAAGCTTGAATGATCACAAAATATTAGAGTCACCACTGTTGCAATGGCTGTTGCAGCTGCATTGTTCTTACAGTTTTCCCAGTTTTTCTGATTAAATACTTTTTATCTGCTAAATGGTTAAACTAAATCTTCCTAAAACATGAAAGGAAACACGTCTTGAATCTCTCATGGAAGTTTTCGACCTAACGTTTCGCACTGAGGCAAGCTTGAATGATCACAAAATATTAGAGTCACCACTGTTGCAATGGCTGTTGCAGCTGCATTGTTCTTACAGTTTTCCCAGTTTTTCTGATTAAATACTTTTTATCTGCTAAATGGTTATACTAAATCTTCCTAAAACATGAAAGGAAACACGTCTTAAATCTCTTTCATAAAAGTTTTTGATCTAACGTTTCGCACCGAAGCAAGCTTGAGTGATCACGAAATATTATTGGCGAAGAGATCGATGTGGGTTAGTTATGTGATGGTGGTAGGTTCCTGGTTTGCTTGTTGACGCATTTGCTGAATTTTGACTGGTCGTTGATTGCTGCTGTTGAGTAGGTGTTACTTTCATTTGCAGCCAGCTGGTATGCTTGTAGAATGTCAGAGAAAGGGAGACGCTGGTTTGACTCCCAAATGTTCTGACATGTCCACTTGCTATGAACAAGAGGAGGAGGAGTGGGCATATTGGTTGGATATACTGGTCTTCGTCACTCGATTTGGTGCTGGATGGCTGTCTTGACTTCTGCAGATATAGGTGAATAAAAATTCAACTTCCTTCACCATGTTTTTTCATAAGTTTCTTCTCATATATGTTCAGGGCTTAGAGGTGGCAGCAATGGCAATAGGCAGAGGTGAGGAACTTGCTTGGTTGCATTAGTTCTATGTACTCTTCATGTCAGTGAAATACATCAAGCGTTCTACTGAAGGTGGCAAAGAATGCATTAGTAGAAATGTGTTATGGTCCTCCCTATATAGTGTTGATGGTACCCATCACAAGGTACTGAAATATGTAGACCATGGAACATCTCTACTGTATGGGTTTGTTCAGGAACAGATCACTGGTCTTTAGGTATCTGCAGTGGGCTGCTAGCATTACTATGCATTCTGGCCAGGTGTTGGACACAGTTGGTAATTTTCTACTATAAAACCTGACAACCAGTGAGATGTTTCTGAAGAGCAACCTACTTCCATCCAGAAAACCTGAAGAAACGTAACGTGGTGTACTTATTTGAAAGCCCTGCTGACGGATACAGTCAAAACTCATTGGAATGACCACATACACCTTTTCAGATGATTTTGTTGCCCACTTTCATGAGTGTGACACATGAGCATGACAGAAGCTTCGAGGGTATAGAACTAATACAAGAAACAAAGATACTCATCCATATGTAAACATATTGAATTTGTCAAGAATATTTTATAACAAAATCTAAATCAATTTATATCATTCTCGATGACTAAGTATACGTCCAACCGAAAATGGCATAGGTTTGAATCCCGACCACGGTAGATGCATTTATCATATACATTCCTTAAAAGTATATCATAAATTGTTTAAAAGTTACAGTCAATTCAATATGAACGAGTTATTTGTAACTTAAAATTTCAAAATATACGAATGACAAGTGTAAAACTTTTTTAATTAGAAACAGAATTATCACACACACATATAATATATATATATATATATATATATATATATATATATATATATATATATATATATATATATGAGCTATTATATTCACATCAACATACATAAACTTAAAATATTCACCGAACCGATATTCTGGCGCAGTTCTCATCAGACGTCGCGAGCAATTATATTATAATGTGCAGATGCAAACGTATCGCCCGAATCACTGAGCAAGAAAGAGTACTCTATTTTTGGCCGAATTCTGAGACGCAGGTCCATAAATTTCGGAAAGATAAGAAGAAATTCCCTCCTCTTCGCGCCTGGGTATGACTATCTCACATGAGGAGAGCGACAAAGTATATGATTCCAATATGAGAGTTGACATTTAATTACGATGCTTCCATCTTACTGAGATAGCGGCCGGCAGAGAATTGTGGAAAGAAATTTATCGCTCCCGTGGTCAAGACCAGACCAGACGAGAGAGAGAGAGAGAGAGAGAGAGAGAGAGAGAGAGAGAGAGAGAGAGAGAGAGAGAGAGAGAAGAGGTCAAAACGAGACGATAGAGGGAGAGGGGGTGGTTATGATGAGACGAGAGAGAGAGAGAGAGAGAGAGAGAGAGAGAGAGAGAGAGAGAGAGAGAGAGCGAGAATCTGACACATGATTTCATCCCAGCTGGGGGTAAGTTTTAATTTTAAAATAGTAAATATTTTGATAGAGAGAGAGAGAGAGAGAGAGAGAGAGAGAGAGAGAGAGAGAGAGAGAGAGAAAATGGCTTCACCCCAAAGCGGGTAGGCATTACTTCCCCTGAGTTTTTATCATGTAACTCACAATATTTCGAGAGAGAGAGAGAGAGAGAGAGAGAGAGAGAGAGAGAGAGAGAGAGAGAATATCTGATGAATGGCTTCACCCTTGAACGGATAAGAATTACTTCCTCGAGGTCCTGTGGATTTCAATTATGTCAGAGAGAGAGAGAGAGAGAGAGAGAGAGAGAGAGAGAGAGAGAGAGAGAGAGACATAATGCACGATTTCGGCTCGATTCAGGGTAAGCATTGCTTCTCTTAGGTCCACAATGTTTTAATTTTAAAATATTTAAAACTATATATATATATATCTCTTTTCATTTATATATATATATATGGGTATATATATATATATATTCGTGCTCCTAATTTACGTGGGTGATATTTAAAAATATATATAAATTATATATATACTGGACGATATGGAAAAAAATATTCCCTCGTGGTCAACAAAAAATTGTCGTATTGATAGAGAGAGATATATATAGAGAGAGAGAGAGAGAGATAGAGATAGATTTATATACATATATATATATATACTTATAATGTGTATTCATTATATATATATATATATATATATATATATATATATATATATATATATATATATATATATATATATATATATATATATATATATATTTCAAATTTCTGTATGTTCAATAAGTAATGAGAAAATGTCAGGAGAGACACTAATTATTTTCATAAAGCACAGAACTTTGTCTCCTTCAAAAATAATTGCCTCTCGCAGCTACACACTTCTGCATGCGTCTCTCCCAATCCTGGAAGACCTCCTCAAAGTTCTTTTTCAGTAGACCCTTCAGGTAACTTTCCGATGCCTCTTTCCAGCTCCTCTGTTGACTGGAATCTGGTTCTCCTGAGGCTGTCTTTCATGCTTGGGAACAGGAAGAAGTCGCAATGGGCTAGGTCAGGGCTCTAGGGTGGATGTTGTACCACTTTCATTCCCCTGTCGGCCACCCAGTTGGTCACCAGTGTCGACTTGCGGCATGGGGCATTGTCCTGGTGGAACCACCACTGACCACTCCTCCACTGCTGAGGCCTCTTCTTCCTCATCTTCTCCCTGAACCTTTTCAGAACAGTAAGGTAATATTCCTTATTGACGGTTTGACCCTGAGAAACCCATTCAATGTGGATGAGCCCCTGGGAGTCAAAGAAAAGGAATAACCATGGCCTTCTCTTGCGACCTGCTCATCTTTGCCTTTTTTTGGGTCTGGGGAGTCGCGTGCTTCCAACTGAGCACTCTGACGTTTTGCTCTCAGGGTCGTAGGTGGTGCCAACTCTCGTCACAAGTCACTACTTTATTCAGGAACCTGAATCAGCCTCTATCATTTCGGAGAACGTCAGTGCAACATTCCACATGAAACTGCCTCTGGTCGTCGGAGAGGATCTTTGGCACGAACTTGGCATGAGACTTTATGGAGCTTCAGTTCTTCGGTCAGAACTGTCTCTACTGTGCCAATACTAATACCAACAACTTCAGATAGCATCCTCACAGATATTCGACGGTCTTGCATCACTAACCTTTGCACTTCCTCAATGTTTTCCTTGCGTGCACTTTTTTCGGTGCTCCAGATCTGGGTTCATCCTCAACCTGCTCATTTCTGTCAGAAAATCTGTTAAAACCACCGATAGAAACTTGCTCAGCTCATCTGTTCATCCCCATAGGCCTCCTTTAACATTCCATAAACTTCTTATTTGGTTTTCTTAAGTTTAACACAAAATTTGATGGCGTAACGGTGCTCCATGTTTCCATGCATTTTGTCAAGTGTTCACAGATCTGCAAACCGGATCAGACTGGTTCTACCACCTTCACCACTGCACTCAGACCTACAAATATATAAAGTTGCTAGTTTGTCATTTTATAGAATAGTATTTTCACCATGAAGCATCAAATCATATTTAGTGTATCCTTACAATGGCTGCACTTCCAGCACTTCTGCCCATGATTGATTCAAGCCTTCAGGGTGACTTTCCCATGAACAGAAGAATGCTGAATTTACAGATGATCACGTTGCACATACCATCCACCTGCAAGATGCTGATCTCCATAAAACATCTATGTCACAGTCATGTAAACATATGTGTGTGTGTGTATATATATATATATATATATATATATATATATATATATATATATATATATATATATATATATATATATATATATTTAATAATGCATATATAAATTTCTGACTCACGTCGGGATCAGACCCAGGTCTGTCAGATGGAAAGCAGGGCGTTATCCACTAGGCCATACAAGTCTAAAGAAGTTGGAACCTGAGCAACTGCACCCAGGAATACCTGGGCAAGCTAACTGCTTGCATACCAACAGAGTTTTCCCCAACTTCCCCGAACTCAGCAATGGCCCAATAGACAAGCATTCATTCGATCCCGACGTGAGTCAGAAATTTATTTCTGTTCCACACGTGATTGTGTGTTGATGATTTCTATCTTATTCACTCAGAAGGGATAATTCGAATGAAATGGCAGAGGCATTTCCTTCAATTGAACATGGTTTGGAAGTGTTTAGTAAAACGGATGTGAATTTGGAACGATTTGCTAAAGTTGAGAGAAGGCTCCAAGATGTTCTTGCATTTTAACAAAATCATTTAGGAAGAAAAAAAATGCACTGTGCAAGCTACAATGGATGCCTTACTTAAGAAAAAGACTCCAGTGCCATCCCTCCACCACACCCTCCACCACATTTGAGCCCCAACCCTCTACATCTCCTGACCTAATAGCCAAAGAAATAACAGCTGAAGAGAAGCGAATTGATGAACCTACTGCTTTATCATCGCCATCCTCCTCTTCTGATATTTATTAATTCAAAGTAGCCGACGATGGACTGTATCTTGCTGGTACAGTACACGTCCGATTCTTGTTTGTGTTATCAATTTGTTTATACTGCATTATCTTGAGTCAATCTGCATTGAACCTCCAGAAGTAGCTGATATTAATAATTAAAATTAAGGAAAATTAACATTACTGTACAGTACAGTACCATATATCTATAGATTACTGTATAAGGTAGACTAAGCTACAGTATATGTATAGATTATATTGTATGGTAAGGGGTAGGCTGCTTATGACTTAAAATATTATTTTTGAGTAATGGAGGGTCCATGGTAACGCATCCCCATCGTAATAGAGGACTAACGGTGTGAGTGTGTGTGTGGGTGTGTGTGTGTGTGTGTGTGTAAGTTTACCATACGTCTTCTACCTTAGCCAGTCTTTAGGTATTAGTTTGTTTGTCTTATACACACACACACACACACACACACACACACACACACACACACACACACACACACACACACATATATTATATATATATATATATATATATATATATATATATATATATATATATATATATATATATATATATATATATATATATGTTTTGCCACAGTAATCCCTAGAAAAATGGGACAGTCACTAAAGTAATATGGATAAATGGGACAGTGAGTACAGTAATATTTAGTTAAAAATGGTATAGTTAGTACAGTAATTTCTGGATAAACGGGACAGTCACCACAATAATGCCTGGCTAAATGGAACACTCAGCATGGGAATATATGGATAAAAGGGGCAGTTGGCACAGTAATTTCTGGATAAAAGGGACAGTCAGGACAAGGAGCTGC
>NC_089741.1:69545788-69573288 GCF_040412425.1 Macrobrachium rosenbergii
TACATTGCCTGTTCTTAATATAAATATTAATCGAGTGTTGTCTAAACAGAAGAATTCCTCTTGTCTTTCGGCCTGGACGTCTGCCTCCCGTTTTATAAACCAAAATTATGTCAGTGCTCCCTACCATTAAAAATTTTATGTCAGAAATTAACCAACTCACCTTGTTTTGTAATAATATTAAACATGTACGTTCCCAGCTCTTATCTTTGGCTCATCAGATATGCAGTATCTTTAAGACGAACTGAACCCTTTCCTTAGAAAAGAAGATCTGACTTGACTTAAAAACCTTTCTAAAGAAGATATCGTCATTACACTTCTGGACAAAGGTAAGATAATATTAATTCTGAATAAACAGGATTACATAAATAAAATCAATGTAATACAGAATGGCAATACTAAGTTCAGGATATGGGAACACCCAATATATATGACAATATGAAAACAAAAGACTGAGTTAACTGATTTCTTAGAAAATTAAAATAAAATAAAGTTAAAGACGAACATACTTATCAAAGTCTTTTCTCTACAGTCTCCCCATATGGGATTATGTATGGCCTTCCCAGAATACAACAGGACGATATTCACTAACGAACGATTCTCTCATCAATAAATACACCTACGTATATATTAGCCAAGTATCTAGTTCTCCTTCTCGAACCTTTAACCAACAACGCCTACACTCATAAGAGCGCCTTGGATTTTAAGAACGAGATTCTTAAACAGGACTCGGACCTTTATATAGTTAGCTATGCTGTCGAGTCATTACTCACTAATGTCCCTGTTGAGGAAACTATTAATATTATATTTTAAACAAATGATTTAATTACGAAGATTCTGTGTTTCACAATTTTAATAAATCTCATTTTGAACAGCTTCTTGGCTTGGCCGTGCGGGAAACGGTACTTGTTTTAAGTGGTACTTCGTTTAAGCAAGTGGAGGGCATGGCGATGGGCAGTCCATTCGACCCCACTTTCACAATATTTTGATGAACTCCCTGGAGGAGTCATTTTTAGATTCTTGCCCCTCTAATTTCTACTGCTTATTTTGTCGACGTTATGTGGATGAACTTCATTTTTTAGACATGAATTTCATTCTCACCTGTTTCATGGTTTTATTAACACCCAGCCCCCCAATATCAAAATCACCATGCAGAAGGAAATATTCAGATCCCTCCCTTTCCTGGATCTACGTTTTTCGTGGGACTACTAGTACATGAAGAAAGAGTACCTTTATTGGGTTGGGTACTAATTTCTACAGTGTCTGTTATTTTAACTTTAAATTAAACGCTACTTTTACGCTCCTCCACAGGACCTTTACTCTGACTTCGTCTTAGCAAGCCTTCCACAGGGATACTGAGTTCCTGACAGATTTTTTCAGAAACAGTTATTTTCCTTTCAGATATTTTTATCAAATGACCGTGATTCATATACAAGCATTAAGCTACATACGTCCTTTAATATCCAATTCGCTCTACCTCGGAAATAATATATTTTCATATATGTTACCGAAGGGGAAAATTTTTAGTTGATAATAAGTTCGTCGTCCAGGCTCGAACCAACGGAAGACAAGAACTCAGAACTAAAGTGACGCCTTTACCCATGGGTAAAGGCGTCACTGTAGTCCTGAGTTCTTGTCTTTCGTTGGTTCGAGCCCACGGACGACAAACTTATTATCAACTAAAATAATTCCCCTCGGTAACATATATAAAAATATATTATTTCCGAGGTAGAGCGAATTGGATATTAAAGGACGTTTGTATATATATATATATATATATATATATATATATATATATATGTGTGTGTGTGTGTGTGTGTGTGTGTGTACACACACACACACACACACACACACACACACACACATATATATATATATATATATATATATATATATATATATATATATATATATATATATATATATATATATATATATATAACGAAGATGAAGGCAGATAAAGCCTATGGATAAGAGAGTGAGTGAGAAAGAGAGAGAGAGAGAGAGACTGGTAGATAGGAAAAGTACTGAAAGATATTCTAAATCTCAAAAAAGTTTTTGTTCTGAGTTTCGGATTCTATTTCAATACCCAACTTGCGTGGGGAAAGAAATAGATGCCATTAAACCTCGACATAGTTCGCCGGCAGGAGAATGTCCCCTGGTGGGAACAACTCAGAGTCCTTAGATAAAAAAAAAAAAAAACAAGACTTGCACATTATCCACAAATACCATCGAACGTACTGTATATCGCTGTAACAGGGAAGATAACGTTGTGAATTTCGTATAGCAAACTATGGGCCCTCGAATTAATAACGTACAATTGATCTGTAAAATCGCCTGTTTATGCAACCGTTCATGTTATCTTTTGTCATTTGAATCTTCTGATTTTTTTTAACGTTTCACGAGTTTATTAGTCAAAATTTCGTAACTTTCTTTTTATTTAAATTTGTTATTAGATAAAAAAATATATTCATTTTTTATTCATTCTTTTGATGATCAAATTTTCCTTCTACATTAGGTTTAATTCAGAATGCCCTTTTTTATGAAAGATGTCTTTGGTGTTGAATATAGACATTTCATCATACTGTAGTTTTAAAGGACGGTTCAACATCAATCATTCTCAGTTATAGCTTAAAAAATTTTTAAAAGCCAGTTCTAACCTTGTTATTTTTCTACATACCCCAAATCTATAACTGGTCAAGGTTCCACTTCGAGGTTCTTGTTTTTTCTCGTTTTGATGAATAAGTAATGCATCTTTGTATTTAATTACATCAAGCCAAGTTGAGCATAAATGTATATGTTTATTTGATTCTTAATAACAAGGTAGTTATCAATGCAAGGTAACTTAATTGTCAAATTATTGGCCATTACTCTTTTAGAGTATCATGAACTGCTTTCGCTGAAAATGGCAACTGAAATGGTATCAATTTACTAAACTGTAATCCACAAAGTCATTTCATTTTATGAAAACCCAGTGAAGGATTAGCGAAGGTAGGAATTATTATTATCAGTCGTGTTAAAAGAATTTTTCTTGGCGGTATAGAGAAATATTTATTATTATTATTATTATTATTATTATTATTATTATTATTATTATTATTATTATTATTGATATCTGAAGGTAGTAGACCCTCTTTCAAGCGTGTTTTGTTAAAGAGGATGGCAGCATCAGTGGAACTAATTTTATATTGGGTCTTCTCAGTTCTTACTATTTCCTTCTCATCAGGGCTGACATTTGCTAATAAATGGCCGATGTTCATAGTCTGGATAAGGAATTGGTTTCTTGAAATACTAATTTTATTACATTTGGAATTAAAAAATGGTGTCTGATCAGCGTAGAGTTCGCAAATAACAGAATCTGGAAATCAAGATTTGTCGTATTCTCATGTGTAGAACCTTCTTCGTCGTTGTTCTAAGGGTGTAGCGGAATTCCAACATTTCCAACCGTATCATCAGTTCATTCTCAAGGAAGGGTGGGCTTGTTCTGGTTGGAATGGGGTTGTTAAACAGTATTTATAGTGTCCCGGGTGCTATGTGTTGTGAGGGCTGAATTTTCAGTGGCTGGGTCAGGGGATTAAGTCCCCGAGCCAAACCGTCTCCCAGAGGTCGATGCTCGCACAGGTCTTTGCGTGCAGACGTTAGAGACTGGGAGGGTAGTATTGGGAAGGTTACTGCCGGTAGATGGGGGCACCACCTGACTGGTCCGTATGTTCGGCTGTGGGGTGCTGCCGTGCTGGGGGGGTGGCGCCCTGTGCGCCATAGTCGAGGGGTGGTTAGTCTCCTGCATGTTGTTGAGGCTAGGTCTCTCCTTCCCAATGTGGATGGCCTCCAGGAGGCAGAGGCGGCGTTGGTCTGCCGCCTTATCAATAATTTCGATATTAGGAATTATATATGTCCTTTCGGGCTATTCTAATGTTTTGAATATTCTTGCCATGATTATGGATGGCACCTTCCGGAGCGTGTCAGGAGATCCTCTTGGAAAATCTCGTTGTGGTCATCCCAGTGTAGGTGCCAGGGCATTCCCGGACAGGGTTTTTGTATTGGCAGACCATGTTGGTTTTCTTCAGAGGGGTCCTGCACTGCAGAGGTCAGGTTGTTTGTCATGATCAGGCCACTGGTCTTCTTGCTTTTGTAATAAATTACCAATTTAACCTTTTTTATAGGGTCCATATGGGAGAAATTTCCTTCTATGGTATTGCGAAGCTCTCTCCTCCTATTTGTATTTCCTGTGAAACACTCTCCACAGAAGAGCGAAGAATACATTAACCTTACCAGCTATGTACCAACTGCCAAACAAGATGGAATTTTACGTATAGGACTTAATTGCCACTTCTCTACCCGACCAAGGCCGATGGAGAAACGTCTTGAAATCGAGTACGTGATGGATACCATACGCAAGCATGAAGATCAAGGCACCATACCACCACAAGTTGGATGAGATACTGGCAGACAGCAGCAAATTTCAGAGGATCACTAAGAACCCAGTAGATGACATTAAGCGTGATGCTAATAGGATCATCGAGACTATCAATGCTGCTTCCAACGCCCCTCAGCTGATGCTGATCGTAGGGGACTACGATCTTGGCTACATATATGGGAATGTTCAAACCCATAAACCAGGGAACCGGTTACGTCCCATTATTAGTCAGATTCCTGCCCCTACATACCAGATAGCAAAGAAATTGAATACTATTTTGATTCCTTACATTCCAGATGACCACAGTTTGAAATCCTCTGCCGAGTTTACAGAAGCCCTGAGAATGACACCCCTGGGAGGAGTTATGACATCGATGGACGTGGAGTCCCTCTTCAAGAACGTCCCAGTGGATGAAAAAGCCCAGATAATTCTGGATTCTGTATATAGAGATGACCCCACGCCCTCCATTAAACATCCCTAAGCATACCCTCTGGACACTCCTTGAGATTTGTACAAAAAAGGCCCCTTTCTCCACCTACTGAGGCTCTATGTTCATACAAAAAGATGGTGTAGTGATGGGTTCTCCCCTCAGAGTACTTTTCGCAAACTTCTATATGGGTGCTGTGGAACGTCGGGTATTCACCGCCATCAAGATTCTATCAATATATGTCCGGTGTATTGATAACACCTTCATAAGTGTCAGCATGGTGGAAAAAATAGAACACCTGCGACAAGCCTTCCTGAACACCAATGGCCTCAACTTCACTACCGAACATTGCCATGATCGCCGCCTCCCCCTCCTTGCTATTTTCACTGGGCAACAAGAGGAGCACATCGTAACGCAAGTTTTTACTAAACCCACGAACCTGGACATGTGTCTGAATGGTGAGAGTGAGTGTCCAGAGAGATACAAGGCCACTGTGATCAGCGAATTCATCAGGAGAGTTCTCTCACACTACTCTTCTTGGAAGGACACACACCCCGAATTAGAGTGTGTTGCCCAGGTTTTAATTAACAATGGGTATTCCAACCGTGACATTGTAAAATGCATACAAAGAAGCATTGATAAATGGTATCAGCAGGATTCTCACCCCACCTCCCTTGTAGAAGTGTTTCACAAGAAATACGAAGAGGACGAGCGAGCCTTTTGCAATATCATAGAAGAAACGTCTCTGCTACGGACCCTAAAAAAAAGGTTATATTGGTAATTTATTACAATATAATAAAGACCAGTGGCCTGATCATGAAAAACACCCCGGACCTCGTGGTGCAGGACCCTCTGAAAAACACCAACGTGGTCTACCAATACAAATGCCCTGTCCGGGAATGCCCCGGTTCCTACATTGGGATAACTACAATGAGATTTTTCAAGAGGATCTCCTGCCATACTCAGGAAGGTGCCATCAATAATCATGGCAAGAATATTCACAATATCAGAATAACCCGAAAGGACATAATTGCTAATATCGGAATTATTGATTAGGTGGCAGACCACCACCGCCTCTGCCTCCTGGAGACCCTACACATTAGAAAGGAGAGAGATCTACCCTCAACACCACGCAGGAGACTTCCCTCCTCCCAACGGTGGTGCATAGGGCGCCGCCCACCAGCACCCCAGAGCCGAACGAACAGGCCAATCAGGTGGTGCCCCCATCTACCGGCAGTAACCTTCCCAGTACTACACTCCCAGTCTCCAATGTCCGCATGCGAAGACCTGTGTGAGCATCGATCTCTGGGAGATTGTTTGGCTCAGGGACTTCATCCCCTGACCCAGCCAATGAAAATTCAGCCCTCAAAACATGGAGCACCCGGGATACTATAAATACCGTCTAACGTCCCCATTCCAACAGAACAAGCCACCCTTCTTTGGCACGGAAAACAAGATTGCTCAGTATGCCGATGACGCAAGACTTGTGGATGTAGTAAAGCCTCCACTTTTGAGAAATGAAGCTGCTCTCAGTCACAATCGAGACATGAACCAGATCAGTGAATGGTGCAGTCGGAGGGATATGAGGCTGAACTCCAGTAAAACAAAAATACTATTGATTAATAGATCTCGTACTGATTTTCCACGCCATCCTCCCCTTCAGGTGGATGGGACTTTGCTGAATGAGTCCGGAGCTTTAATTATTCTAGGTGTAACTTTTGATTTACATCTTACTTTTGAGAAACATCTAGTGAAAGTTTGTTTGTAAGACCTCATATATTTATAGAATCAATTCAACCTGTTTTAGATCATTTGTACTTCCTTTACTAGAATACTGTTCTCTGGTGTGGATGTCTGCTTCTGCCATTTATCTCTTTTAGACAGAGTTATTCGTGGTGGTAGGTTTGTTTTCTAATATTAGCAGTTATGACTTGGACCATCGACGGATGGTCTCTTGTTTATCACTTTTTCATCAGTTGTATTTTAATAGAACTCTTTTATATTCACGATTAATCCCTGATCCCATTTTCCTGCCGAGAGCAGCCAGATTCGTTGAACGGCAGCACCAATATGCAGCAAATGTGCCTCGCTGCCGAACTTCTCAGTTCCAGAGGTCCTTTATTCCCCACACCGTTGGACTGTGGAACAGTCTCCCTGAGGATGCCATTCAATTGGAAATTTAAAGGTTCAAGCGAAGATGCAATGCATTACTACCCTAATGCTAGTCTCCTTGCATTTTAATACATGTTTATCTGTTTATTAATTTAAATTTTTTTTCTGCTTTTTAATAAGTGAGACGTCCTCACACTTTATTTCCTTTTACCTTCTCTTACTTCCTAATGAATACCATATTCTTTGGGAGCTTGAATTTCAAGTCAACGGCCCGTGTTGGCTTGTTCCATATGAATTGTGCTCATCTTCTAAATAATAATAATAATAATAATAATAATAATAATAATAATAGTAATAATAATAATAATAATAATAATAATGGCAAACGTAGTAACAGGTGTAGCGCTATTCTTTCAGCGTGACTGAAAAACACTAAAAATAATACTTCTAACTATTCGCCCCTATCAGGAGTGAGAGCGACCCGGAAATGGTGACAACTTTATTCTCAGGTTTTAGAGCGACCGAGACCCAGTCCCATCTGCGTTTTTTATTATACACATGAATAAAGCATTAAACATTCATATTGCCAGAAAATTTACAATTCAGATCTAAACCTTATTTCCGAACTCTGAAGAAGCGGCATTTACATATAGATAGACAGCGAATGGTTTCATATTACATATTCCAAACATACATGCAGACTACAATAACCAATACATTGTACAGTGCCACGTATATATCATGTATGATTTGCATTTAGTGTAGCAGGAGTTTCATAAACATGGAGAGAGAGAGAGAGAGAGAGAGAGAGAGAGAGAGAGAGAGAGAGAGAGAGAGAGAGAGAGAGAGAGAGAACATCCATAGCCTATAAATAACCGTAGAAGGAACACTACATTAAAATCTATTTTAATCATACAATAAATATTTTTATTTAAATCGGAAATATTCCAGATCAATTAACTTATTAGAAAAATACATTATTTTAGATTTTTATTATGAGAAATACTTGCAGAAGACTAAATGTTAACTGAATAATAATAATAATAATAATAATAATAATAATAATAATAATAATAATAATAATAATAAATAAATATATATATATATATATATATATATATATATATATATATATATATATATATATATATATATATATATATGTATATATATATATATATATATATATATATATATATATATATATATATATATATATATATATATATATATATATATATATATATATATATATATATATATATATATATATATATATATATATATATATATATATATATATATATATATATATATATATATATATATATATATATATATATATATATATATATATATATATATATATATATATATATATATATATATATATATATATATATATATATATATATATATATATATATATATATATATATATATATATATATATATATATATATATATATATATATATATATATATATATATATATATATATATATATATATATATATATATATATATATATATATATATATATATATATATATATATATATATATATATATATATATATATATATATATATATATATATATATATATATATATATATATATATATATATATATATATATATATATATATATATATATATATATATATATATATATATATATATATATATATATATATATATATATATATATATATATATATATATATATATATATATATATATATATATATATATATATATATATATATATATATATATATATATATATATATATATATATATATATATATATATATATATATATATATATATATATATATATATATATATTATTATGATTAGCAAGAATTCGCTAGCAAATTGCCTCCCTCCTCCTTTGTTGTTGTTGGTTGTTGTTGTGTTTCATTTACTGCCAGCCGGCCGATCGATAGACCATCTGTCTATCGACTTAAAAACAAGGGTTTAAAAGATTAAAGGCGCTCCCATTTTTGATAAAGATCTTTCCTTCGAGGCAAAAGTAATCTGGCTTGGGCGTTTCTCCTACAGGCCAAAACCTCCCCTGCGGGCAGCAGGTGCAATGAGTCAAAGCATCTGTGTTGGGCGCACCCCCCCTGTCCCATAGGAGGGGATAAAAGGCAAAAGCCCAAGGTCTCAAGACACACACGCGGGCTGGAGGATATGGAGTGAACTTGTGAAGACGTCCCCAACACCTGGCCCCACCGATGCCCTTGCATCCTAACCACGTGGCCCTTTCAAAAGTATACTTCTCCTCGTGCCCTTCGACCGTATTCCTCGAGCCCACACGCCATTGCTTGGAGTTTCGAGGAGTCCCCATCGCCTTGCCCCTTTACGGAAGCCCTTGCATCTCACCACGTGGAAGAAACTCGTCCTCGGAAATCGCAAGTCATCCACGGACCGCCTTCTACACGCCCTCGGAAAATCTGCTAAGGTAAAGTGCCCTGGAAGAGCCCCATTTCAGTCACGCTTTTGTCTCGTAATATTTTCTTAAGGAGAAAGCCAGAAATCTCCCTTGTCTAATGTCCGTGCGCCTCTTGCATCGGCAGTATTAATTCTTTATTACTCCTTTGGCACCCTCAGTGCAGCTTCAATTCATTATTCTTTTGTCTATTTTCATTACTGGCGTATAATGTGCATATCTCTCATTTCAGAGGGATCCTATCGTGGAAGCTTCTCGACTGTGGCTGGGATTCCCCAGTTTCATTCAATCTACTTGAGTTCCTCTTTCCCGTACTAATGTCATTTATGTAAATACACTACTTTAAATGTGCCCACGTGTTTTACGTAATATTTCCTCAGTAACCAGAGCCCTATGCTCATATGAAATTCTCCTTTGTTTTCCTCTTTTTTACGTTTTCCCCGTACCCACGAAGTCAGAATCACAAGGCAAAATCACCTTAAATTGTTGCTACCTGTCTCACAGAGCATATTTCAAACTAAAACCACGGAAAAACGTAAAAATGGCGACCTGGCCATAGATCTCGTTTTGCAGTTGCAGTTCCCCTAGTGTTGCTTTATTGCATTTGCAACTTGCCAGATCAGCTATTAGCAAAGCTAAGCTGGGTACGAGACAATTACGAACCTTTTTGTGTAAAACCAGCACACAGATCCAGAAAATTCCACGTAAGTAATGTGTTTATCTTAGCAAAACCTTTTTACAATCGTGACTGTTCCTAGGAATTAGAAATAGGGACGCATGTAATCACTGAGAGAAAAGAACCGCCGTATTAGATTCGTTAATGCATGCCTTTCAGGATAGGTAGTTAGGAAATAACCAGTGCTAACCATCCTTTGCTTCGAGGAATAGTGCGAAATTCCTCTGTGTTAAAATCCTTGCCATATTCTTGCTTCGAGGAATAGTGCGAAAGAAATTCCTCTGTGATAAATTTTACTTGCATTTCGAATTAGCGAACTGTTATTTAGGCGCGAATAAAATTCCCACGTGGGACACGACGAAGTCAGCTTGCATTGCTGAAAATTCTCTCAGTGTAGTTAGAATTCGAGTTAGGTGTTAGGAAAGCGAAATTTAAACTCCGCTTATAGGAAAATTACTAGGCCGTTGTACTGTTATCCTCTCAGACGACTGGGAAATTCCCGAATCCCAGACGGTATATAAATATACGGGTTCATTCACCCAGAATCTAAAAATACCTCGGTGTTGGCCAAACGACCTGCACCCCCACCCCCGCCCATGCCCGCGTGTGTAGCATTTTTTTTTTTCCCCATTCATTTCCCAGCATACATTTTTCTTTGGGTTTCCCGTTAGTAATTTCTAAGTCCTAAGGGACGAATCGTAATTCCAAGTCCTAAGTGACTCCTAAAATTCTACGTCGCACGTGGCGAGAATTCCTCCCAATTCCACAAATTCCAAGTCCTAAGTGACTCCTAAAATTCTACGTCGCACGTGGCGAGAATTTCTCCAAATTCCAGTCCTCAGAGACTCCTAAAATTCTACGTCGCACGTGGCGAGAATTTCTCCAAATTCCAGTCCTCAGAGACTCCTAAAATTCTACGTCGCACGTGGCGAGAATTCCTCCAAATTCCACAAATTCCAAGTCCTAAGTGACTCCTAAAATTCTACGTCGCACGTGGCGAGAATTTCTCCAAATTCCAGTCCTCAGAGAATCCTAAAATTCTACGTCGCACGTGGCGAGAATTTCTCCAAATTCCAGTCCTTAGAGACTCCTAAAATTCTACGTCGCACGTGGCGAGAATTTCTCCAAATTCCAGTCCTCAGAGACTCCTAAAATTTACGTCGCACGTGGCGAGAATTTCTCCAAATTCCAGTCCTTAGAGACTCCTAAAATTCTACGTCACGTGGCGTGGAATTTCTCCAAATTCCAGTCCTCAGAGACTCCTAAAATTCTACGTCCGCACGTGGCGAGAATTCCTCCAAACTCCAGTCCTCAGAGACTCCTAAAATTCAGTCGACGTGGCGAGAATTTCTCCAAATTCCAGTCCTCAGAGACTCATACAAAAATTCTACGTCGCACGTGGCGAGAATTTCTCATTCCTGCAGGGAACCCAAAATCAAGTCCTTTTGAGACATTATATAGTGTAGTTCACACACATCTAAGCCCTTACGGGACTGATCATTCTAGTTCGTTAGAACAACTCCTTAACTTCACGCTACAGCCGGCCAAGTCCGAGCGTGACAAAATCCAACTACGTCTTCCGAGACGCATATTAAAATTCGTTCGCCAAGAACAACCACGTCTTTCCAAGACACATCCAATTTTAACAAAAAGTCTCCTCAGACTTACTAATCAACTGTCTTATTCGGACAGATCCATTCTCCTGCAGTCTGAACAATTGAGTGTTTCAGATTCCTGCAATTGAGTCTTTTCAGACAACCTGAGTCTTCTCAGACATATCATATCCCCATTATTTCAAGATGGCTAATACCAGAGCCCAACAAAACGAGGATTTCAAATTCTACATGTCCGCTGGGAAGGACATGGGACTATCGGGGCAAGATCTGAGAGCATGGGTTCAAGAGCGAGTGGACGATGCCAAGGCGGAGAGAGCAAGAGAACGTGAGGAGAGAGAGAGGGCAAGAATTGCCCAAGAGCAGGAGAAGGATAAAGAACGTGCAGAGAGAGAGAGGGAACGAATTGCCCAAGAACAACGAGAGGAGAGAGAACGAATCGCTCAAGAACAACGGGAGGAAAAGAACGTGCAGAGAAGGAGAAAGAACGTGCAGAGAAGGATAAAGAACGTGCAGAGAGAGAGAGAACGCGCCCATGAGCTCCAGGTGCTAGAACGACAGCACGCCACCCCCCCGCCCCCTGCCGCGGGAATGAGTGCCCTCAGCCAAGCTCACTCGTTCATGCCAAAATGGACGGAGTCCGAGCCTGAAGTATGGCTTGAAAGGGCCGAACGAGTCCTGGAGTGCTGCGATCTCTCCCCGCGGAACTCTCCTTTGTTCTCACTAAATTCCTGGGCGGAAAGGCCCTCGTTGCCTACCACGCCCTTCCCGCAGAGACGATCGGGAAACTGGGAAGCCGTGACGCCAAGCAGTTACGAAGGCGTACGAGATTACCTCCCGAGCGGTGGAGGAGACGTTGGAGAGAGCAGCCCAGAGAAGCAGGCCAGACTTGGTCCGATTGGGCGTACCATTCGAGCGGGCGTTGACAAAATGGCTCGATTCGAAGGAGCCACTAACACCGCCGAGGTACTCGAGCGGTTTAAATTGAGCATTTCCTGCGCTACGCCCCTCCTGCCCTCGCCACTCATATAGTGGAAAAAGCCCCAGCAACACTCACCGAGTGTTGCCGAATAGCAGATATGTGGGAAACTCACCACCCTCAAGAAGGATCCATGGGGCGGAAGATAAATCCCCGTCCCTCCTCGGAGGTTCAAATTCCAACAAAATGGGAACTCGGGCAAGCCCCTAACTTGCCATTATTGCAAGAAAACGGGGCATTCCTCGAACAGTGCCGAACAAGAAACCGGCTCCTCTCTCCCGGAAAACCGACAAATAACTCGCCTGCGCCCTCCACAGGGGCAGCGCGGAAAGACTTTAGCCAGACCTTTTGCACGGCGTGCAAGGTCTATGGCCATTCTCCCGCATGGGCAAAATGCCCACGCAATAATAAATCAACTACTCCCACCGCCGCCTTGGCCGTCACAGATCCCCAGTCATTAGGCCCTCCCGCCGAAGGGGCTGCCATACGTGGCCCCTCCACGAGGTAGCCAGCCCGCGCGCGAGTCACTGCTTTCGAGGACTCGGGCGCACAAATCTCCTCATCCGAAGGGACAGAGTTCCCCTCACGGAGCTATCGTCAATAGACGAAAACTCGTCACGATCGAGGGAATAAATCAATTTAAAATGATACTCCCTACGGTCCAATTGAGAGTCTCAAGACCTCACCAATCCAAAATGTGCAATCTTGCAGTAGCAAGCCATCTCTCCCGGAGGCTATGACGTCATCCTGGGACAGGACTTCCAGTCCCTGCCGAAATCACGACAATCTAGGGGTCCACATTCCCGAATCATTCCGCGGGCGCGAGTAATCCTCCCCGCTTCTCCTCAGCCAAGACTGGCGCCCCCTGGGTACCAGAAGGACGTGCAGTCCCCACCAGTGCCACCTGAGTACAATGTACAGTGGCCCCCGATCGGTTCCCGATCCCATTCCAGTGCCCGGCCCTGCCTCAGTGCCAGTGCCAGGGCCCCAATCAAATCTCCTTCAGGAGATGCCAAATTCCTGCCGGTGCCACTTGCATGCCCCGAGCAGGGCCAAGCTTCGTCCGTCCTGACCGACGAGCCCAAGAAACCCTCTGATAGCGCCTGACTCTGCCCAGTGCCAGCGCCAGAGCGCTACGCCGATCTCCATTCACGGGATCCAACTCAGGACCCCTCTTCTTCCCCGGCCTGGCACCGCTACCAGCGTCGGTCAGAGAGACGGTTCCTCCCGACCACCGCGAAGCTCACCTGCAGGTGCGGCCTCGCAACCCGTGCCTGAGCTGGTCATCGTTACCTGCGAGCCGCTCACGCCACCCCGACCGCCTCCTCTCTGCCCCAGCCCGTCGCCGACGCAATTGCAAGTCAGGATTCTGCCATATCTCACTTGGCCGATGAACTACAAGAGCCGCGACGGATCATGGTAGAACCCAGACGGAACACTCCTGCGTCAGCTGTCGCATCAGCAGGCCCAGGTGGTACTCCGTGCCGCCCTCCGGTCGCGGGCCCTCCGCTTCCCGGCCGAGGACGACTGTCCCATTAAGAAAGACTCGAGGCGAAATTACCACGGGCGTGGGACATTCCAGGTAATTTACAAAGAGCTCTAGAGCTCCCCTGGCACCTGTGCCGCCATTTCATTTTTCGAAGGTCTTGGCACCCCTAATCCAGAAGGGGATGTCAGACCCTCCTCTATCTTCTTCCATTCCTCAGGAACTGCTATCTCTTACCATCCTCTACTAATCTTCCCTTAAATATCCCCACAAGAGGCAATTAAATACGGGATACCATTCCCCACACAATGTATAAATCATTAAGAATAACAGAGTGAGAAGTGGCACGCCCTTGCGCCCATACCTTGGCACCGGGCGTGCGTGTCAGCCCCCTCCTGAAGGAGTCGCGCCCTTCTGGTGCACTTTCCTCGCCCTGGGACTGAAGTGATAGTCCGGGCCGTAATTTATAGGCAAAGGACGATAAATTCCCGCCCTAACACAATAAAACCCTCACTCTTTTTCCCTTAGTTCTTCTGCCAATATCATTTACTTTCTTTTAGTTATTTATTTATCTTTATTTTAATGAATCACGAGTCATAAACTCTTGCCCTTGTGATTTAAATGCCCCTTTCGTAAGCTCTGAGGGGACGTGTCCCTCCTTTCATATGCGGTCAAGTTTCATTCGTAACGTCTTGGTAATTTTCCTTTTGTTATTATTATCCCTTTTCCCCTTCCATTCCTTCCAAGATCGCTGTTTGTCCTACCCCACATCTTTTGTCTGCTCGCCCCGTCATAACATTGAGTAGGCAGTGGACGCATAAAATTAGCGTAGTTTAAGGTTAGCGAATTAAAACCTCGCGAATACTCTCGCCCGCACACGACTGTCAAATTCCCCGGTGTGTGGGTCGTCCCTCACCTCGCGTTGAACGATAGCTGGCAAAGCACATTAAAACGAAGATAAATTATCAATGCGAATATGTATAGTCATTACAGTATCGCGTAAAAGGGGATGTCATTTACAAAAATAAACGCTGTTTTTCATTTACACAGCCTCTTCAAGGCAGATTGTACTAACCGCATGCATTTTATCTAAAATTAAGTAACCGTGTATTTTAATTCTTGAACAATACCCATTTCTTTTCATTTGTTGGCCATAGCCTCATATACGTGGTCCTATAATCTTAATTAATTCACAATTGTTCGAGTCACTTTATAAAGTTACAGTGGGTAACCAAATCTAAAGTAATTATTCTTTTGCAAGTGTTTAAATCACTTTGCGTTCTGTTAACGAAAAATTGTCCCAATGTGTTATTAAAAGTAATGTCTCAGCTTCATAAAACCCTTAGGAGTAAAGTTCATTGCAAGGCAGAATGTAGAGTAACGTAAAGCATTTGCCGCTCATTCTTGAATATCGATGTACACACCCGAAGGAGGTATGTACATCATCTTGTATGGGGAGGTATTATGATTAGCAAGAATTCGCTAGCAAATTGCCTCCCCCCCCCTCCTTTGTTGTTGTTGGTTGTTGTTGTGTTTCATTTACTGCCAGCCGGCCGATCGATAGACCATCTGTCTATCGACTTAAAAACAGGGGTTTAAAAGATTAAAGGCGCTCCCATTTTTGATAAAGATCTTTCCTTCGAGGCAAAAGTAATCTGGCTTGGGCGTTTCTCCTACAGGCCAAAACCTCCCCTGCGGGCAGCAGGTGCAATGAGTCAAAGCATCTGTGTTGGGCGCACCCCCTGTCCCATAGGAGGGATAAAGGCAAAAGCCCACGGTCTCAAGACACACACGCGGGCTGGAAGATATGGAGTGAACTTGTGAAGACGTCCCCAACACCTGGCCCCACCGATGCCCTTGCATCCCAACCACGTGGCCCTTTCAAAAGTATACTTCTCCTCGTGCTCTTCGACCGTATTCCTCGAGCCCCACGCCATTGCTTGGAGTTTCGAGGAGTCCCCATCGCCTTGCCCTTTACGGAAGCCCTTGCATCTCACCACGTGGAAGAACTCGTCCTCGAAATCGCAAGTCATCCACGGACCGCCTTCTACACGCCCTCGGAAAATCTGCTAAGGTAAAGTGCCCTGGAAGAGCCCCATTTCAGTCACGCTTTTGTCTCGTAATATTTTCTTAAAGAGAAAGCCAGAAATCTCCCTTGTCTAATGTCCGTGCGCCTCTTGCATCGGCAGTATTAATTCTTTATTACTCCTTTGGCACCCTCAGTGCAGCTTCGAATTCATTATTCTTTGTCTATTTTCATTACTGGCGTATAATGTGCATATCTCTCATTTCAGAGGATCCTATCGTGGAAGCTTCTCGACTGTGGCTGAATTCCCCAGTTTCATTCAATCTACTTGAGTTCCTCTTTTCCCGTACTAATATCATTTATGTAAATACACTACTTTAAATGTGCCCACGTGTTTTACGTAATATTTCCCTCAGTAACCAGAGCCCTATGCTCATATGAAATTCTCCTTTGTTTTCCTCTTTTTTTACGTTTTCCCGTACCCACGAAGTCAGAATCACAAGGCAAAATCACCTTAAATTGTTGCTACCTGTCTCACAGAGCATATTTCAAACTAAAACCACGGAAAAACGTAAAAATATATATATGTATATATATATATATATATATATATATATATATATATATATATATATATATATATATATATATATATATATATATATATATATATATATATATATATATATATATATATATATATATATATATATATATATATATATATACACATACATAAATACATATATATATATATATATATATATATATATATATATATATATATATATATATATATATATATATATATATATATATATATATATATATATATATATATATATATATATATATATATATATATATATAATTGGCTTATATAATAAATGAAATGCAGAGAATAGTAGCCTTGAAATATTCTCCTTTTACTATTCGACAGGTCAAACAAGATTAAGCCTAATAATACCTGAATATTAATCTATCTATCTATATATATAAAAATGGATATATGTATGTATGTATGTAAGTATGTGTGTATGTGTATGTTCCACATACACTCTGAAACTCATTGAGCACTTTCAACCAAACTTGGTTTACATATGACTTACTATCTCGAAAAGAACACTGTTGGTGTAAGACATCACTGGCACCAACGGGGTTGGGGTGTGGGAAGGGGGTGACATGTAAAAATAACTGAAAATAGTAGATATTAGTGTCTAATCCATAGTTTTCGAGGTCGCTGAGATGAATGGTGACATTCCCGGTGCCACTTAACCCTGCGTTACTCCCCTGGGGTGTTTTGGCACCCCAATTTTGCTTAAGTGCTCGTAATTACCAGTAGGCAACTTATTTCTTTTTCTCCCTCCCAGTACTCTCCTGATTCAAGAAGGGTGTGTCACATGTAGTGTTGCTCAGTTGTGGGTCAGTTGTCTTCGAGCTAGACGTTTATTTTGGCCTTCTGGGGTGTCCAGTCACCCCACCAGACCAACGTGAAGAAAGAAAGAGGGTGGATAAACACTTTGTATCAGTTAGCAAATATTTCATATGTTTGTAGAAAATTGCAAAAAGAACTACACCCCCTTCAGAATTTGTTATTACTATCGATGAAATGCTTGTAGCCTTTAGGGGCCATTGTCCCTTTAGTCAGTATATCCCCAGCAAACCAGCCAAATATGGCATCAAAATACATGCACTGTGTGATGCAAAAAACATTCCATGTATGTAACATGGAGATATATGCCGGAACACAGCCAGATGGGCCATTCAAGGATGACAAGCAAAACAATTCATCACAGGCTGTGGTCACAAGACTTATTTCTGACATCTCAGAACAGAGATTGCAAGACTGTTCCCTGAAGCTGCAGAAGCAATAACCTCAACAAACTTACAGACATTACAATGCTCTCAAAGAGATGTATATTTTGTGCCAGGTAAAAGGACCAAAAGGTGAAAAAGTATGTAGCACTTATTAAACATGTTTGTTAACGATCACAGTAAAATGACTACTGAGCTGCATAGATTAAAAATGGCAAGTGGTGAATCAGAGTGAATGTAATGCTATATGCAATGAGCTCACACTGATTTTTATGTTCAGTTTCAATTCATGGAAATATTTTTTGAATAAAGAAGCCATGTTTAATTTTATGCAACAAGTTTGATGCTATGTGAAGAGGTCACTTTGTCATTTCAACTCATGGAAACATTTTGTGTTTACTTTTGATAAAGAAAGTATGTTTATGTTTATGTAACAAATGTATAATAAGCTTAATTTCAATATCTTTAGATCAAAAGACTTCATTTAATGGGAAGTTTGTACAGGAGATTTGGCTATTTTGTAGTTTTTATATTAATATTCATCAAGAATATTAAAAGTCACACACAAAATGGTGTATCTGAACCAGCATTTTGGTAGTTTTTCTTAGTTTTATAATTTATTTTCTTTACTATTTTATATTAATATCAATCAGCTACAAGCGATTCAAACTGTTCAACAGAAATTGTAGATATATCCTGAACCAGCAGTATGACCATATTTTGATAATAGTAACACTATAAATATTTTTGTACTGGGGTGAGTAAATAACCAGGAGAGTATTCATGTTTGGAAACTCCAGCAAAGTAACACAGGGTTAAGTCGTTTTGATATTAGTGTTTAATCCACAGCTTTCAAGACAGCTGAAATGAATAGTGACTCTCCCAATGCCCTTTGAGTCCATATTCAGCCCCGATTAAAAGAGTTTCTCAAGAAGGGAAAACCAGAAGGTGACATGTGAAAATAATTGAAAATGACAGATATTAGTGTCTAATCCATAGTTTTCAAGCTCACTGAGGTGAATAGTGACACTCTCGATGCCCTTCAAGTCCAAGTTCAGCCCTGGTAAGAAGTGGAGGTGAGGAGGGGTGAAATATAAAATATGAAAAATGCTGGGCTATGTAATTGAAGCAAGTATCTTAACAGGAAAAGGAGAGAGAGAGAGAGAGAGAGAGAGAGAGAGAGAGAGAGAGAGAGAGAGAGAGAGAGAGAGAGAGAAATTTATCGGTTGTAATTCAGATTTTTCCAGGGCAGCGCCTGGTTGGTTAGCTAATATGAAAATATATGTTGGGCAATTATCCTCGCCAGTTTAAGAAAGTGACTTGGAACTAATAAAAAGTCTTAATCTATATGAGACTATTTCAAGGTGCACTCGTCTGCAAAAAAAAAAAAAGATTCGGCGTTGATATGATTCTATTTTGTAATAAGAAACTTAAAGTATATTAGTTTTATAAAGCATTTCATATCTGTTTAAATCATATAGCTCAATATTATGCTACTATAGAAGACACCAAAAATATTCGTTTTACTGAAAATTTGATTTAAGGGATGATGCAGTTTTTTAAATAAAAATATAGCTTTAATGAGACCTTAAACCTTTTGCTTTTTATGGAGGCTTAATTAATGATGGAATATGCTGATTGAACACCTTCTGTCGATGTAGGAATAAAAAAAAGAAAAAAAATCATGAAACTAATTCCAAAGTTCGTTTCAACTTTTTCTTGATATTCAAAAAGGTTGAGAGCAAATACGCTTCCTGCAAAATGCTGCAATTTCGAAAACTTCCACGGGAAAAGTTTTAGAGAAAATAATGAACCTCATAAACTTCTGAAGCATTCACAGGACCCTCATGAAATGGCAAATGACAAAAGTTAAATTGATTTTGATAAAAAAACAAATTATAAAAAAAAAAAATATACCATCAGTTTTAAAAAGGCAGTACTGATCAGCACTTTATTAAAGTTTTGCCAAAATGTGACAGCAGCCTTTGACCCCAAGCTGCACCCACTTTTTAGACTTTTACCTTACCTCCGTTTCCGCTATATTTCTTCAACTTGTTGTCCAACATCTCTTACTGTCACTTATTAGTGCAACTGTGGAGTTTTCTCGTAGTTCCATGATTAGATCCTGGCACTCCATCTCCTTTTTCTTTTGGATCTCTTTCCATTATCTTGATAGCTGAATGGCCAAAAGTCCATCAGGGGTTAGCTTGCCAGACAAAATTTTTAAAACAATTAGTGAAAATTCGTTTAGAAAAATACATTATTAAAAGACAAATAGTCTCAAAGTCTAATAGTGGTTCCTTATCATGTCAGATGACGCCATTATTACGCAAAAACTTCAAAAAAATATTTTAAAAGGGACAAACTACTTAACGCTTATAAACGTTTATAAATAAATACACATACACATTCACACACACACACACACACACACACACACACACACACACACATGATATATATATTGAATATATATATATATATATATATATATATATATATATATATATATATATATATATATATATATATATATATAAATTTTTTTTTTTCATACCGTGATTTATATACATTCATGAAGTCTACAAATAGAACGCTTAAATCCAATTCATGCGACTTCATAATATCCCCGATGGGGAATTATCACCGAAGGGGAATTTTTAAATGATAAATGGATCGGAACCGCCGGGTCTCAATCCCCCGACACGGTAACTTCCAGCGACTCCATTCGATGTTCAAACCATTGAGCCACCAAGAGCGGTATAAGTTAATGTCGAATCTGCCGTACTTATTTACCCGTCGAGAACGGGGAAATCGTATCTGCTTCGTCATTAACCCACCTCCACCATGATAACTCACTGGTACGTTTGGAACACGCAGCTCTTATTATGAAATTTTTATTACACCGTGATTTATATACATTCATGAAGCTACAAATGTCGCTTAATATCCAATTAACGCTACTTCGGGAATATCCCCTATGGGGAACACCCAATTTATTTTATCAAGTGGAGAAAAAGTGCTAAAATTACCTTGAGACCTTAATAGTGATTGTTCGGGGGATTAGAAGTTGAAACATTTAGGATTGATGCCTTGAGTAAAAAAAGCATAAATGGCCAACAGAGTAAAACTGCAAATATCCTCAGCATTTGTGTTTATAATTCAATAAAACTGCACATGCCTGTTCAAAAGTTAAGTGTAAAAATAAATAGAAAAAAAATTTAATTTTGAATTTTTATAATGTACGTAATAATTACATCAATTATAATACACAGTTAAGTTTGTACAAATGCATAATGTCTGATTATATATATATATATATATATATATATATATATATATATATATATATATATATATATATATATATATATATATATATAGTACATGCACACACACACACACACACACACACACACACACACACACACACACACACACATGTATATATATATATATATATATATATATATATATATATATATATATATATATATATATATATATATATATATATATATATATATATATATATAAGGGCTGAAGCTTTTATCTACATCACGAAGGAAGCAGTAGGGAAAGGCATCCTCATCATCTACAGTTTATTTTCAATGCCGACGTTTCATGACGAATTCCAAGTCGCATTTTCATAAGGCTATAAAATATAATATAATTTGCGAACATCAATAACAAATTAATGCAATGGTTAACAGGTCTTTCTATAGTAAAAATATTTAAAAACAAAACACATTCCAATAAGTAAAAGGAGTTCACTAAAATCTTAAAACAACCTACCTATATGAAGGAAAGAACAAGACTAATATAAATAAGTAAAAACAGAGTGAGGAAAACCAGTTGTCCAAACTAGGGCTATAAACAATTTCACTGAGGACGATTGAGTATTTAACGACGGTACAGTCTTCTTGATAATTATGGATTCTAGATGGTTAAGTCGTTGTTGTTCTGCACTTGGCCTAAGATGGAAAAAATCCTTGCTGTCAATATAAGTTTTACATAATTTTGAATGATTTCATATTTGATTGCTCAGGATTAGATAACCTGCTACCTGTTCTATGACTTATGCCCCTGTGGGAATCTATGCGGACCTTCAACAGCCTCCTCGTGCATCCCACGCATATCCCGTGATCACATCCCGGCAAGTATACTTGGAAAAAACGCTGGACGGCAGAGACTGAACCTGTCTTTGACTCTGAACAGAGACCCTATTGTTAAGATTTTTAAACATTTTTTCAGGTTTAAGGCTGAAAACTCTTTTTGAATAATGGCTTTGCATTTTTTCCTAAAAGTGAATCATGGCCGAAAGGAAAACTTGCATACATCTTCAGTTTCGGCACAGTCGAGCATAGGTGTTGTCGGAGTCATTTTCTGTAGTAGAAGTTTATTTAGGGATCTGAAAAAGTCGTGATGGAAAAAATTGATATTGAAATATTTCAGTAAAAATTATATCTCATCGTGGAAACTCATCCAATTGACGAGTGGAGTATAAGCCCTATGGAGGAGGGTTAAAATAGAGTTCAGTTTAAAAATTAAAGAAACACGAACTATAAAAAAGGTCATTCCCAAACCAGTAAATGTATTTTTTCTATACACACCTGTGTAAAAACCTGAGTCACCTCTGGAAATACTGGTTTGGGAATGAATTTTTATAGTTCGTGTTTCTTTAATTTTAAACTGAACTCTATTTTAACCCTCCTCCATAGGGCTTATACCCACTCGTCAAATTGGATGAGTTTCCACGATGAGATATCCTTTTTACTGAAATCTTTCAATAATAATTGTTTTCCATCACGACTCTTTTTCAGATCCCTAAATAAACTGCTACTACAGAAAATGACTCCGACAACACCTGAATCGACTGTGCCGAAACTGAAGATGCACGCAAGTTTCCCTTTCGTGCATGATGATACTTTTAGGAAAAAATGCAGCCATTATTCAAAAGAGTTTTCCAGCCTTAAACCTGAAAATCATCCCAAAAAATCCCTTAACAATAGGGTCTCTGTTCAGAGTCAAAGACCGGCTCAGTCCTCTGCTTTCGTCCAGCAACTTAGGCTCTACTTTAAATTTCTCACTGTATGGTAAAACTAGTAAGTTGTCTGTCTTAAAAGGTGTTTTTTCTTTTAACGAGAAAAAGGTTTTCCTAGCCATCTTGAAAGCTTTGGGTATTTTAAATCTAAAGAAATATTATAAATCTTGTCAATTTCAGGTTCTAATAATTCTGGACTACATATTCATAGAGCGCGGAGAAACTGATGAAAATGTGGATGCTTTCACCTGATCACGATGGTCAGAAGAGTAATGAATATATGAGAGGACATTTGTAGGTTCTCTATATACTGAAAATTTAAATTTTATACTAATCCTACGAATGTTAACATACATTCGAAGGGGTCCTCCTGCAACCAATCCCCCAACATCCTTTCTTGCTCATCTGTCAGGAGGACACATGGACTCTTTTACCTCAGCTTCTACAATCCTGACCCCTTGTCGCTCTTCTCTGCGTCTGTCGTAGGCATGTTGTCCTCATCGTTGCCTTCGAGTAGGTACTCGGCCCCTTTCCTGAGTTCGATGGTCAGCATAGCGTTTAATTCTTCATCATGATCAGTTGGGGCCACTGACGTTGACGCAGACAAGGAGCTTTCTTCGATGGTTTGATGAAAGGCCTGCTGGCTGCGATCATAGTTAAAAGAAGCTTGGAGGCTCATGACTACAGGGGTGCATGGCAGCCTGATGAAGTTGATGAAAGCCAATAAAGGGCATGACGAGGAGAGCAATAGAGGCCACCGTGAGGTTGCTCATGAAAGACTACTGACCCCTCATGTCTGGCTGCTGCCTTTTATGCTTGGCGACGTGCACGAGGCAGCGTTGCCACACCGCAACCCACGCAGTGCACTGAGTGTACTGCCACGTAACCATGGTGATTCATGGTGCGCTAATGCGAGGTACGATTTGTGCAATCTAATTAAGACAAACTGCGGCACCATTGTGTCAGTGCTGAGTAGTGCGCAGTGACATGACGACAAATGAGAGCTGGCACGGTCAGACTGCATAATTATGTTTTAAACGGTTAAAACATCTGCCATCACATGGTGCACGTCACCAAACTTGGTGATGTGGTAACAATTCATGGCAATTGTTGGTAATTTGGCCGTAATTACAGCTTAATTACATTGTGATTAGCAAAATTTTCGCAGTTACACATTGCACGTCCTTGAAATGCAAATGTGTCACCGAGCCTGACGGTACGTTTTGGTTCCCATTCGCTCACATATTCCTGCTGCTGCTGCAAGGAAGTCTATGATCGGACTCATTTTGGACATGTGGGGTCGGTTTCCGGATAGTGATGCCTACTGTTCGGCTATTAAAAGTCGAACATAGTTGCCTTCTTTATGTACGACCTGGGTGTCTCCGATCATGGGCACCTAAATAATATTAATGTAAAGCCCTTTGATTTCTGGGATTTAGCATACATCTCCCAAGGGTCGTCGTAGTGTGAAAATAAAATTATTTGCTAAATTTGTGCACATTTCCTCTGGTTCTCCTGAAGTGGTGTTGTTATTCATTATTAGGGCTGTTGCCAGGTTTGGTTTGCTATAGAATCCTGATCCTTAATTTTTGTTAAGGGGCTTTTGAAGTCACGCTTCTGCTAACTATCCCACATCGTGTGTGCCGTTCCTCCTTGTATGCAGTCATAATGTGAGCGATGATAAATAATCAGGTTCTCCTTTATAGTCGTCGTGTTGCGTTGGTAAATATTTCAGTTTTCTTTTTTATTGCAGTTACAGTAATTTGATCTGTGTATCCTTTATTTGTTAACAACTGACAAATTAAATCAAATTCGTTATGAATGTCTCTTCATGATGTGCAGTGCAAATGTGCTTACTACAGGCTTTTCATATTTGCCCAGGCATTCTCCTCTTGCATTCAGGCAATGGCAGCATTCGTTGCTTCCGAGCATACAGTAGTTTTAAATTGAGCCTCTTGTTTTTTAACGAAGACATCAAGAAACGGTAGTCTTCTATCGGCTATACTCTGTGGTGAAATTAAGCAAGAGTTTCTTTTCAAGGCATCCGCATTCTGGTATCGTCTGTTTCCTTTATTGAGACGAACATATCGTTGATATACCACCTACAGAACTTTGGTTTTTGGTGTTCTTGGAAGGTCTTTTCTACGGCGGTAGCCACGTTGTAATAGCCACAGTGCCTTCTTGCACTCTTTGGAACTGCTGGTCACTACAAAGCCTTAGATCCAAATCTATGGCTTTGTAGTGACAAGCGCATCCAAAAGGTGAAGAGTACGATATATATATATATATATATATATATATATATATATATATATATATATATATATATATATATATATATATATATATATATATATATATATACATACATATATATATATATATATATATATATATATATATATATATATATATATATATATATATATATATATATATATATATATATATATATATATATATATATATATATATATATATATATATATATATATATATATGTAAATACTGCACAAAACTGTCTATGCATATTTAGGGAGAGACAATTAGCCTTTTTATCATTTATGATAACAATAGCATAGCTCCAGGATATTGAATAAAACATATAATTCCCACAATGCAAATCATATATTTTGAAATGCGTTAATTACCGTCATTTCCGCTCACTTCCAAATGACGTATCTCATGATTTAATTATCAGGGTTCATTTATTAAGTACATGCATAATTCACACATTTCAATCCAGTTTTTTACTTCATTCAGCAGATTTCCAATTAAGTAAAGAAGATAGTCCTGCTCAACTGGTTATTCTTATGTGAAGTGTATGTTAACTTATGCATATGAACATAAAAATTATGAGTTACAAAAGCTTTTTCATCTTTTTTTTCTTATTTGTGCATAATGATGCCTAATTAGCCACTAGAAAACCCATTAGACTCCTGAATTGTTCCGTGTCAAAAAATGGGCAAGGCTGAGCGTGCCTGGGCAAAAAATTGTTTTATCAAGTGAATAAAGCTCAGGACTGGAAAAGAATAAAATTTTAAAAAATAAGAATGTTTTTGTGAGAGCTTGAATCTTTACCAGGCTGGGTTTCGGAAGATGATGTGGTGGTTGTATAGGTTATGTAGTAATGGTGCACAGAATTATATAAATTTCAAGTTTAATGCAAAATTGTGTCAAAGTTTATTTGAACGTTAAATGTAACGATTCAGCTTTATAGTGAAACTAAATATCTGTATTAAAGGAAGAAGATATATAAAATGAACTACAATTATATGTGTCATATGGAAAAACACACTAACCATTTAATCTTATGATAGATCTGTATATAATATTTACAGAATTAGAAAGACGTACAAGTTAATCTAGAGTGTTTCCTTATAAAGAAGAATGCTAATACGCTTGAAATTTATATATAACTACATAATTGTATCTATAATTGGATAACATTGGGTAAAACTGCGTATAACTATAATTAGGCTATGAAAAAAACGTACAAATTATAAAACTTACTAAAATATATATACAAACAGGATGACGCTTAAATTAAATTGGAATATCTTCTTCAGTGTAATTATTATCATCGTTATTCTCATAGAAATGAAATTAACTAAATTTGTCATTAATTTTTTTTATCTGTTTTACATTCTTTGGTGGTACCAAAATTCATAGGTAGAATAATATACTGGGTTTTTCTTATATTTATTCATTTACCTAAATAGAAATTTTTATAAAGTGTAACGTTTCGCCTCAAATTATGCTTTTTGAACAGTCGTAGTTAAAAAAAAAAAAAATCATGGTAGTTTCCGATGGCTGGTCACCTGAGACAGCAGCGGTGGTAGGGCAATGCCACCCCTTCTAAAAAGCCTTTTTAAAAGGTAATGAAGATCTTCCTGAAGGGGGATTTCCCATAGCAACTCTGTCATGCCTAGTTAAAAGTTAGGTATACCTTAGTTTAACCAGACCACTGAGCTGATTAACAGCTCTCCCAGGGCTGGCCCGAAGGATTAGACTTATTTTACGTGGCTAAGAACCAATTGGTTACCTAGCAAAGGGACCCACAGCTTATTGTGGAATCCAAACATCAGAAATAAATTCCTCTAATTCTTCATTGGCCGGTCGGAGACTCGAACGCGAGCCTAGGAGGGTGCTAGTTGAGTACGGCATCGCCCCATCCAATGAGGAACTCGTCATGCCTAGTGCGCAGGTAATCCCTGTAGAGATCTTTCAGTGGCCTATATTCCGAATTCTTCTTTTACTACATTTATAATTTTGCAAAACCTTTTCATAACTTTTTCATTGACGTCCTCATTGCTTCTTTGCTGAGTACTTTGCAATTTCTTTATTATATCTTATTTGACTGCTTCATAACTTCTTAATTTTTTATTTATAAGTTTTTTATTGACATATCATTGACTCCTATATAATATTTTCGCTGATTTCCTCAAAC
>NC_089741.1:69578288-69585788 GCF_040412425.1 Macrobrachium rosenbergii
AGAAAGCTACAAAACGTTCTTTTAATATCCAATTCACTCTACCTACGGGAAGTAATATATTTTCCTCAAGGAAATTTTTAGTTGATAATAAGTCAATTGCATCCAGTGGGGTCGAACCAGCGAAGGACTGTCAGCAATCAGGACTACAGTGACACACTAACCAGTCGGCCATTCAAGAGAGGTATAAGTGAATACCATCTCCCATCAACTCACCCGTCGAACTCAGGTGTTTTGCGTTTGGAGACGATATCCACCCACCTCTGCCATGTTGACCGTGTAGTGCGTTTGTCGCAACTAACCATATTATGACTTATTTATTACATCACCGTGATTCATATAATAATCTGAAAGTTACAAACGTCCTTTAATATCAATTCACTCTACCTCGAAGTAATATATTTTCATATATGTTACCGAAGGGAATTTTTAGTTGATAATAAGTCCACCGTCCCGTAGGGTCGAACCAGCGACGGATACGAGGAATCAGGACTTGAGTGACACACTAACCAGTCGGCCACAAGAGAGTACAAAACAATACCATCTCCCATCAACTCACCCGTCGAACTCAGGTGTTTTGCTTTTGGAGACGATATCCACCCACCTCTGCCATGTTGATATATGTATATACTTATATATAGCCATATTATGACTATTTATCACATCACCGTGATTCATATACAATCAGAAAGCTACAAACGTCCTTTAATATCAATTCATATCTACCTCGAAAGTAATATATTTTCATATATATTATATAAGGGGAATTTTAGTTGATAATAAGTCCACCGTCCATATATATATATAACCAGCGACGGACGAGGAATCAGGACTACAGTGACACATATAACCAGTCGGCATATATAAGAGGTATAAGTGAATACCATCTCCCATCAACTCATCCGTCGAACTCAGGTGTTTTGCGTTTTATAGCGATATCCACCCACCTCTGCCATGTTGACCGTGTAATATGCGTTTGTCGCATATATATATATAGAGATGACTATTTATCACATCACCGTGATTCATATACAATCAAAAGCTACAAACGTCCTTTAATATCCAATTCACTCTACCTCCAGGAAGTAATATATTTTCATATATGTTACCGAATATAATTTTTAGTTGATAATAAGTCCACCGTCCCTTGGGGTCGAACCAGCGACGGACGAGGAATCAGGACTACAGTGACACACTAACCAGTCGGCCACAGAGAGGTATAAGTGAATACCATCTCCCATCAACTCACCCGTCGAACTCAGGTGTTTTGCGTTTGGGAGACGATATCACCACCTCTGCCATGTTGACCGTGTAGTGCGTTTGTCGCATATAGCCACCTATTATGACTATTTATCACATCACCGTGATTCATATACAATCAGAAAGCTACAAACGTCCTTTAATATCAATTCACTCTTACCTCGGAAGTAATATATTTTCATATATGTTAACAAGGGGAATTTTTAGTTGATAATAAGTCCACCGTCCCGTGGGGTCAGAACCAGTGACGGACGAGGAATCAGGACTACAGTGACACACTAACCAGTCGGCCTGAAGAGGTATAAGTGAATACCATCTCCCATCAACTCACCCGTCGAACTCAGGTGTTTTAAATATATTACTCTTGGAGACGATATCCACCCACCTCTGCCATATTGACCGTGTAGTACGTTTGTCGATCGTATATATATTATGACTATTTATCACATCACCGTGATTCATATACAATCAGAGAGCTACAAACGTCCTTTAATATCCAATTCACTCTACCTCCTCGGATATATTTTCATATGTGTTACATAAAGGGAATTTTTAGTTGATAATAAGTCCACCGTCCCTTTGACTATCGAACCAGCACTATTTTGGAATCAGGACTACAGTGACACACTAACCAGTCGAACACAAGAGGGTATAAGTGAATACCATCTCCCATCAACTCACCAGCTCGAACTCAGGTGTTTGCGTTTGGAGACGATATCCACCCACCTCTGCCATGTTGACCCAAACAAAGCGTTTGTCGAAAAAGCGTGTGCCATATTATGACTGTTTATCACAGGGCAATGTGATTCATATACAATCAGAAAGCTACAAACGTCCTTTAATATCCAAATCACTCATACCGAAAGTAATATATTTTCATATATATGTTACCGGAAGGGGGCCATTTTAGTTGATAATAAGTCCACCGTCCCGTGGGGTCAACCAGCGACGGACGAGGAATCAGGACTACAGTGACACACTAACCAGTCGGCCACAAAAAGTGCTAAATTACTTAATAGAGCATCTCCCATCAACTCACCCGTCGAACTCAGGTGTTTTTGGCGTTTGGAGCGATATCCACCCACCTCTGCCATGTTGACCGTGTAGTGCGTTTATCGACGTAGCCATATTATGACTATTTATCACATCACAGTGATTCATATACAATCACTGCTACAAACGTCCTAATTAATATCAATTCACTCTACCTCGGAAGTAATATATTTTTTAATATATGTTATTCTTCATTTGAAATTTTAAGTTGATAATAAGTCCACCGTCCGTATGGTCGAACCAGCCGGACGAGGAATCAGGACTACAGTGACACACTAACCAGTCGGCCACAAGAGGGTATAACTAAAAGTGCCATCTCCCATCAACTCACCCGTCGAACTCAATGTTTTGCGTTTGGAGACGATATCCACCCACCTCTGCCATGTTGACCGTGTATATTTGTCGCGTAGCCATAATATGACTATTTATCCATCACCGTGATTCATATACAATCAGAAAGATACAAACGTCCTTTATCAATTCATCAACCTCGGAAATAACATATTTTCATATATGTTATCGAAGGGGAATTTTAGTTGATAATAAGTCCACCGTCCCTATGGGTCGAACCAGCGACGGACGAGGAATCAGGACTATAGTGACACACTAACCAAATCGGCCACAAGAGAGGTATAAGTGAATACCATCTCCCATCAACTCACCCGTCGAACTCAGGTGTTTTGCGTTTGGAGACGATATCCACCCACCTCTGCCATGTTGACCGTGTAGTGCGTTTGTCGCATGCGTAGCCATATATATGACTATTTATCACATCACCGTGATTCATATACAATCAGAAAGCTACAAACGTCCTTTAATATCCAATTCACTCTACCTCGGAAATTATATATTTTCATATATGTTACCGAAGGGAATTTTTAGTTGATAATAAGTCCACCGTCCCCGTGGGGTCGAACCAGCGACGGACGAGGAATCAGGACTACAGTGACACACTAACGCCGGCCACAAGAGAGGTATAAGTGAATAACATCTCCCATCAACTCACCCGTCGAACTCAGGTGTTTTGTGTTTGGAGACGATATCCACCCACCTCTGCCATGTTGACCGTGTAGTGCGTTTGTCGCCGTAGCCATATTATGACTATTTATCACATCACCGTGATTCATATACAATCAGAAAGCTACAAACGTCCTTTAATATCCAATTCACTCTACCATCGGAAATAATATATTTTCATATATGTTACCGAAGGGAATTTTTAGTTGATAATAAGTCCACCGTCCCGTGGGGTCGAACCAGCGACGGACGAGGAATCAGGACTACAGTGATACACTAACCAGTCGGCCACAAGAGAGGTATAAGTGAATACCATCTCCCATCAACTCACCCGTCGAACTCAGGTGTTTGCGTTTGGAGACGATATCCACCCACCTCTGCCATGTTGACCGTGTAGCTTGTCGTTTGATAAGACGTAGCCATATTATGACTATTTATCACATCACCGTGATTCATATACAATCAGAAAGCTACAAACGTCCTTTAATATCAATTCATTTACGGAAATAATATATTTTCATATATGTTACCGAAGGGGAATTTTTAGTTGATAATAAGTCCACCGTCCCGTGGGGTCGAACCAGCGACGGACGAGGAATCAGGACTACAGTGACACTTATTATCTACTAAAATTCCCTTCGGAATAACATATATGAAAATATATTACTTCGAACTAGAGTGTTTTGATATTAAAGGACGTTTGTAGGTTTCTGATTGTATATGAATCACGGTGATGTGATAAATAGTCATATTATGGCTACGTAGTCTCAAACGCACTTCACGGTCAACATGGCAGAGGTGGTGGATATCGCCTCAAAACGCAAAACACCTGAGTTCGACGGGTGAGTTGTTGAGATGGTATTCACTTATACCTCTCTTGTGGCCGACTGGTTAGTGTGTCACTGTAGTCCTGATTCCTCGTCCGTCGCTGGTTCGACCTCACGGGACGGTGGACTTATTATCAACTAAAAATTCCCACCGGTAACATATATGAAAATATTTTACTCCGAGGTAGAGTGAATTGATATTAAAGAACGTTTGTAGCTTTGATTGTATATGAATCACGGTGATGTGATAAATAGTCATAATATGGCTACGTGCGACAAACGCACTACACGGTCAACATGGCAGAGGTGGGGTGGATATCGTCTCCAAACGCAAAACACCTGAGTTCGACGGGTGAGTTGATGGGAGATGGTATTCACTTATACCTTTGAGGGCCGACTGGTTAGTGTGTCACTTCAACCTGATTCCTCGTCCGTCGCTGGTCTGACCACGGGACGGTAGACTTATTATCAACTAAAAATTCCCTTCGGTAACATATATGAAAATATATTACTTCCGAGGTAGAGCGAATTGGATATTAAAGGACGTTTGTAGCTTTCGATTGTATATGAATCACGGTGATGTGATAAATAGTCATAACCTGGCTACGTGGACAAACGCACTACACGGTCAACATGGCAGAGGTGGGGGATATCGTTCCAAACGCAAAACACCTGAGTTCGACGGGTGAGTTGTTGGGAGATGGTATTCACTTATACCTCTTTGTGGCCGACCGGTTAGTGTGTCACTGTCCTGATTCCTCGTCCGTCGCTGGTTCGACCCCACGACGGTGGACTTATTATCAACTAAAATTCTTTCGGTAACATATATGAAAAAATTTTTACTTCCGAGGTAGAGTGAATTGGATATTAAAGAACGTTTGTAGCTTGATTGTATCGCGAATCACGGGTGATGTGATAAATAAGTAAAAATGGCTACGCTGTCAAACGGTGACTACACGGCCAACATGGCAGAGGTGGGTGGATATCGCATCCAAACGCAAAACACCTGGTGTTCGACGGGTGAGTTGATGGAGATGGTATTCACTTATACCTCTCTTGTGGCCGACTGGTTAGTGTGTCACCGTAGTCCTGATTCCTGTCCGTCGCTGGTTGACCCACGGACGGTGGACTTATTATCAACTAAAAATTCCTTCGGCAACATATATGAAAATATATTACTTCCGAGGCAGAGTGAATTGATATTAAAGGACGTTTGTAGCTTGATTGTATATGAATCACGGTGATGTGATAAATAGTCATAATATAGCTACGTGCGACAAACGCACTACACGGTCAACATGGCAGAGGTGGGTGGATATCGCCTCCAAACGCAAAACACCTGAGTTCGACGGGTGAGTTGATGGGAGATGGTATTCACTTATACCTCTCTTGTGGCCGACTGGTTAGTGTGTCACTGTAGTCCTGATTCCTCGTCCGTCGCTGGTTCGACCTCACGGGACGGTTGACTTATTATCAACTAAAATTCCCTTCGGTAACATATATATGAAAATATATTACTTCCGGAGGTAGAGTGAATTGATATTAAAGGACGTTTGTAGCTTTCTGATTGTATATGAATCACGGTGATGTGATAAATAGTCATATTATGGCTACGTGCGACAAAACGCACTACACGGTCAACATGGCAGAGGTGGGTGGATATCGCTCCAAAACGCAAAACACCTGAGTTCGACGGGTGAGTTGATGGGAGATGGTATTCACTTATACCTCTTTGTGGCCGACTGGTTAGTGTGTCACTGTAGTCCTGATTCCTCGTCCATCGCTGGTTCGAAACACGGACGGTGGACTTATTATCAACTAAAATTCCTTCGGTAACATATAAGAAAATATATTACTTCCGAGGTAGAGTGAATTGGATATTAAAGGACGTTTGTAGCTTTCTGATTGTATATGAATCACGGTGATGTGATAAATAGTCATAATATGGCACGTATGACAAACGCACTACACGGTCAACATGGCAGAGGTGGGTGGATATCGTCTCCAAACGCAAAAACACCTGAGTTCGACGGGTGAGTTTATGGGAGATGGTATTCACTTATACCTCTCTTGTGGCCGACTGGTTAGTGTGTCACTGTAGTCCTGATTCCTCGTCCGTCGCTGGTTCGACCCCACGGGACGGTGGACTTATTATCAACTAAAATTCTCCTTCGGTAACATATATGAAAATATATTACTTCGGGAGGTAGAGTGAATTGGATATTAAAGGACGTTTGTAGCTTTCTGATTGTATATGAATCACGGTGATGTGATAAATAGTCATAATATGGCTACGCGCGACAAACGCACTACACGGTCAACATGGCAGAGGTGGGTGGATATCGTCTCCAAACGCAAAACACCTGAGTTCGACGGGTGAGTTGATGGGAGATGGTATTCACTTATACCTCTCTTGTGGCCGACTGGTTAGTGTGTCACTGTAGTCCTGATTCCTCGTCCATCGCTGGTTCGACCTCACGGACGGTGGACTTATTATCAATCTAAAAATTCTCTTTAACATATATGAAAATATATTACTTCCGAGGTAGAGTGAATTGATATTAAAGGACGTTTGTAGCTTTCTGATTATATATGAATCACGGTGTATGTGATAAATAGTCATATTATGGCTACGCGCATACAAACGCACTACACGGTAAATATGGCAGAGGTGGTGGATATCGCTCCAAACGCAAAACACCTGAGTTCGACGGGTGAGTTTATGGGAGATGGTATTCACTTATACCTCTTGTGGCCGACTGGTTAGTGTGTCACTTTAGTCCTGATTCCTCGTCCGTCGCTGGTCGACCCCACGGACGGTGGACTTATTATCAACTAAAATTCCTTGCTTTAACATATATGAAAATATATTACTGATATGTAGAGTGAATTCGATATTAAAGTTTTGTAGCTTTAACGATTGTAAATGAATCTACGCAGATGTGATAAAGTAGTCAGCATTGATGGCTACGTGCGACAAACGCACTTTTACGGTCAACACGGCAGAGGTGGGTGGATATCGTCTCCAAACGCAAAAACACCTGAGTTCGACGGTGAAGTGCTTTGTTTTATTTAGATGGTATATACACTTATACCTCTTGTATACTGGTTAGTATTCACTGAAATCCTGACTCCTTTCCTCCGTCTTGGTTTGTTTCTCACGTCAATCGGTGGACTTATGTATCAACTAAAATTTTTCTGCTTCGGTAACATATATTTGTCCCGAAAAAAAATATGAAACGCCCGCATTGAAAATGGCTCGATATTAAACTTTGAAGTTTTTAGCTTTCTGATGAGGAGAATATGAATCAATCAAATAAATTTTGATAAATAGTCACCACATATG
>NC_089741.1:69590788-69593288 GCF_040412425.1 Macrobrachium rosenbergii
AAGAAATGTAAAATGAAAAATAGCTTAATAGAAACTTAAAATAATGTACTTGGAGATAGGCTAAAGCAGAAAACTTCATAATTTTCCATTTGTTCTGTGGAGGGGGGCTCTAATTTCGACACACCCAGTATATATATATATATATATATATATATATATATATATATATATATATATATATATATATATATATATATATATATATATATATATATATATATATATATATATATATATATATATATACATAATATATAAGTATTAATACTTATTCATGACTTGATCAGTCTCCAAATGAGAATTGAGAGTGCCGTATTTGCAGATATACAAGCAATTTACAATATTTATAATAGGTGCATGAGCTCTCACGCTTAAGGGGAGCGCTGGCCGCCAAATACATTTTATTGATTTTTTTTTTTTTACATAGTTGTTCACCGCATTTACCGCCATGTGAGAAGCATTGAATGACAAATTGTCGTAACAATGTCCTTGTGACTTTTTAATTCTGGATAGGTGGTAGTGAGTTATAGACTGATTTGGACTTTTTTATTTGTAAATAAACATACTGAAGCATTATTGATAAAGGAAAAACGTTTGGACTGCTTTATTGACAATTTTGGCCATTGCTTGTATGGCACTGTTAACGACAAATTGTTAAAAACTTGACAAAAAAAAAAAAAAAAAGCCATATACAAAAATGCCTCTGTCACCTACTAAAATATCCTATTCACTAGCGGTGGTGTCATAGAGAAAACTGGTTATAAAGATATAGGGATAACTTGCTCATGATGTTCTGATTGTCTCAAGATTCATGAAAGTGACAAAAATTTTTTTTCTTTTGCTACTTTCTCAAAATTTACTTTTTTTCAAAAATAAATTAATATATCTCCAAGAAGACTGAACCAAATTTAATGAAACTTTTACAGCGTGTAGTATAGCTATATATCTATAATTACAAGTGGGAAAATTATTTTTGAGTGCAACTTTTTAAATCACTTTTTACTAAATTTTTTTCTATTTTCTCAAAACTTACTTTTTTAAGAAATAAATTATTATCTCTCCAAGAAGACTGAACCAAATTCAACGAAACTTTTACAGTGTGTAGGATAACCGTATATCTATAATTACAAGTGGAGAAAATTATTTTTGAGCCCTTTTTTTTGGGGGGGTGGCAAAAATGATGTCATGTTTTTCTTTTTTAACTGCAGAATTTATGAACTTAAAGGTCGGATTTCTTTATTTCCCCATTTATTTATTTTTGGTATTAGTTGTATAGTAAGTGGTAAAAATTTTAAGCAAATCCCTTCAATCATAAGGTAGTAACTATCATATACTTTGTAATGGGGCCCTATGATGTCAGTGCCCCCGTAATGTTGGTGTTCAGTAAGATTATATGGTAAGGGGAATAACATTTTATATCAATAATCTCCAAACACTATTAGGTTTTACCCAAAATTTAATGAAATTTGAGCAAAGTGACATAATCTATTCATACTAAGGTGCCATAAATATAATGTTACTAGCTGGAACTTTCCTTCACTGAGCAATGGCAAAAGTGATATTGAGCAGAAAATTCCATTCTCCCAGCCGGCCACGGAGTGAACACAAATGATGTGACAATGAATCCACGAAACAGTTAAATAAGTAACTAATGCAACACCCAATAGATATGGCACAGTAAAGTGCATTATGGGAATGGGTTGGGGGAGGGAGAAGTTCTTTTATGCATTGCAAAATCTCCATATACTGATATCGTTAAGAAAGTGATTATGAAAGTTCATACTGTGACGATAAAGGTACTGAGTGTAAAATCTACAGTTAAGAAAATATTCTAAATAAATATGAGAATACAAGTGCTTAGGAAGTTAGGATTTATGAACTAATATTTCTTATCAAGTGTTGTAACTTATCAACAGATGTAATATCTGTTCACAAGATCGACATACAAAGCATTTCTGGAAATATGCATCCTGACTGAAGTATTAAAAAATCTAAAACACCCTCGATGCTGATAGACCCTCTTCTGTAAAGATGAAAGATTGAATGAAGTCAGGACAGACAGAGTTAGCAAACTGCTACAATGTTTGTGGGGGTGTTCTGTGATCACTTGCTGTAAAAAAAAAGAAGTTTCCTAAATTGTCATTTCACTTGCATTATTGAGGTAGTAACCACAAGCTTCTCTGGTGTTTATTCTCTTTATGTTAAATTAAATCCTATTGTATTCAGTTTTATTGCATGGTTGTTCCTATATTCATAGTGAAAGTGGGTGATGTGGCTAATGGCAACTAAGGAATGCCAGTTTTTACCCACTTATAGATTACGGTTATTTGTAATATTCTTGAAATATTAACACACAAAAAGATTCAGATATTTTCACCCTTTCACAGATACATTTATAAGCATAAACTAATCTGGAATGAGAGCAACAGAGAGTGAAAGAGGTCCTTGGTAAGTGGGACACACAATTCGCGAACTCTTGTTATAGTGTTTTTTGGAAGTT
>NC_089741.1:69598288-69610788 GCF_040412425.1 Macrobrachium rosenbergii
TCCGCTGAACGGAATTAAAGTAAAATGACATCATCCTAAAATCTTAGTTTTAATGGATACGTTCTTCTCGCATTCATTATAACTGATCAATACAACAAAATCCTAGAACTGTCATTCAGTCAGCTGAAATGAATTCTGAAACAGAATCGTCGTAATATTTTGAAGGTTTACATTAATGGTTTTGTGGTAGTATCCAAATGGCATTTCGGTCTATGGAACTAGAACAATCCAAGAGATTTTTTTGTATCTCAAATTAATATATATTAATAACTTTTCGGTGACATCATGAGCAAGTACTTTTTCCACTTCCGTCACTGATAATGCTAGAATTTCGAGATATAAATGCATTTAAATTCTGTGGATCTATCTCATTAGCAAGAGTAATTGTCAACGACTCCTCAATTAGGCCTAACATATGACACACTAATTGGTAATCTAATGAGAAACATGGTGCTATTTGGTCGGTATCACCGACCTCCCGGTTAGCTGGAACACATTACTTGAGGTCATCTAAACTCTTCATAGTCACACCCTTCATACTTACACAGTATATAGACAAATAAGCTATCCAAACCTACCTCTCTCTCTCTCTCTCTCTCTCTCTCTCTCTCTCTCTCTCTCTCTCTAATAATAAAAGAACACTGGAGTAACGTATGGTTATTGGAGCTAAATCAGGAAGGCCTATTTCCAAAGTCGTTCAGTTAACTAGGGAAATCTTGTTGGCGGCATTCCCCAGCCGTTGTTCCTTCGAAATGAGCTACTTAACGTCCTCAACGCGCTGTAATGGACCCCTGAGGCCATCGAGAAACTGCTTCAGGATAAATTTGTGGTGATAAGAGAAGGAATTCTAGTTCCCTTTTCTTTGTTTAATGACACATTTCGACAAAAGAACGATGAAAGGTATTTAAGGAGGAAAGCACAGCCTCAGGGGCAAAATATGCAATTTTTCATTGTCAGCAAGGCAGAAATCTCCAGAATTACCGGCCTTGCTAATCTTTTGTAACAAAAGTAAGTTTTCTCTCAAACTGGGTATCAGGAATTATTTCAGAAATAGTTATTTAGATTTCTGATAGCAAATCTGTCCGTCTGTCTCACTCTGTAAATTTTTTATCCTTTTCCGTATACTAACTAGCTATTAAGTTTCTAAAAAATACAATAGAGCAATCTTTCAAAAATGATTTCACAGGCATATTGACGATTCTACTTAATAGGTCACTTTTCACATAGTAGTAGTGTTGCAAAATGTTGACGGACCTTATATGTACTGAAGATGTGAACATCCTGCTAACCATTTGCTTCCCTGGATGTTAATAAAGAATAAAGATGGGGTTTCATCAATAGGTCAATAAGAAATACTCTTATCAATTACCTAGATCTACAATAACTTCCGAGGTTACGGCAGGTATCTTGTATAATAGTTATTTTTACGAAAAAGGAACAAAAATCGGTGCCAAGGTAATTCAAAAATGAAATGCAATTCAAGGTGAGTAGACAATTCACAGCACAGCAAACGACTCGTGTAATATATATAGTTTATAAATTCATCTCTCTCTCTCTCTCTCTCTCTCTCTCTCTCTCTCCATGGATTACCTCATTATTTCAGGCAAAGGCTTAGTTTTGGAACTCGGTGAAACCTCCTGACTTACATTGTTGTAAATATAAATGCCATTTTTTCCTACTGAGGAATGTAGAGCCGATGAAACACGGTTTTTCGGTAACAAAAAGTTGGCAAGTGTATATTTTATAACCCTACCTAATTTTTGTAAGTCTTGGTTAGTACTTAAGTTCGATAGTTTTGATATTTATAGAGTAAAATGAAGTTGCCGATGCCGGAACCGAGAAAATCACGAGTAAGGATCCTAAAACAATTCGTGTTGTAAACATAATATGACGTCATGAGGCTCTGCCCATCCACCGGGTAGCATATTTCCCAAGTCTGGAAGAGTATAGGGATCGGGAAAATTAGGACCAATCAAAGCGCGCGAAGCTGATCATGACGTCACAAGCCACGCCTTTTAGCTCCTCAATCTCATGTCCATTACTGCCAGTCACGATGCCGAAGAAAAGCTCCCCAATTTCACAGTTTACGACCTGTATGACTTATACATTTTAGTCAAATATATCTAAACATAATGCAACACTAATTTAACAACAATATATTCTTCAAATGAGATACACCATGAAATTTATTATGCGTTATTGGCTTCTCCCTCTTGGTAATAGTGGTCAGTGCCTGTTAATTCCTGCTCGCGAAGTCGATATTTAGTGCATAAATAATATTTTCATCGCAAGTTTTTAAATTATATACTTGAAAATGCACGTTTAATACCATTTATAAAGAGCTGCGATAGATTATGAGATGAATCAAACAATATACAAGATGGTAATAATGATGGTATCTGACCTGTTTGTAGGGGAAAAATAGCGAGAGGGTAGGCTTACGCTACGACTTCCTATGGACATGAGCTATTTCGTAGCAGTGCACATTACTGTGTATTGTATAAAAGCATTGTACTGGTCATGAACAGGAAACAGACTGATATAGTCCCTACTATTTACAGGGACACAGTATCAGCTTCATTCATTAAATTATTTCAAGAGCTAATGTGCTCTTAAGGAAACCTACGGTATTGTTGTTTAGGTGATTAAGTTAGCCTACTGTCGCCAAATATAGTTACTTTACAAACACATCCTGTCAGTAGCTAAGCTGAATAAGATTGTTTTTCAAGGTGTACTCGATAAGTTGTAGTTAAAAACATTGCCTTTTTGTTGTGGATTCTGTTTTGATAACATTCCAGATCTCCTTACCTTTACCTGATTGGTACTTGTCATTCGTTGTGTACAAATATATAAAAAGTTTATTGAATATTTTTTGCTTTTGATTTTTACCTTTCATACATTGTGTGCAAATAAATAAAGAGTGATAATATAATTAAGTATTGAATATTTTTAGCAAGCTCTTACGTGATTTTTACTTAAAATTCATTGTGTACAAAGAAAACACTGATTATTAAATTTATATTTAATATTTTTAGCAAACCCTTCGTACTTGTCATTCATTGTGTACAAAGAGTTAAAGTAAGTATTTCATTAGTATTTAATATTTTTAGCAATTATAGGAGTACAGAATACCTATTTATAGAGTTACAGTAGACTTTTTACTTGGCTGAACTAGAGTAGAATTGATGCATAAACTTATTAGAACTGCGATATGCTTTAAAATAAACATGGATGGCACTTTTATCAAACTCTTTTTCAACAAAAAATTTTAGACAAATATTCAACATGCATGAATTAAAGCCAGGGATAACGGTAGTATATGAGTATACCATTATTTTCATACAAGCTCACACTCAATAACCAAACGTATGCCTTAAATTAAGTGCATAAATTTGTCATCAAATTTATGCTCGACTTCCATGCTGCATCCTCGAGTGGGCTAGTGGTAAACGTTAAGATTAGCAAAACTTATGTACAAACACACACACACACACACACACACACACACACACACACACACACACACACACATATATATATATATATATATATATATATATATATATATATATATATATATATATATATATGATGTGTGTGTGTGTGTGTGTGTGTGTGTGTGTGTGTGTGAGGAGTGTGTGTAATATTATACACACACTCATATAGTACTGTACAGTACAGTCCTTGGGGCTAAAATGGACTTAACACTGAGCTGAGACTTAAATCTATACAATAATGAAAGCCAAATAAAACAAACTGCATTGAAATAATATATAGGTAAATGTTCAGAGTTTGTTTATATATAGCCTATATATATTTTTCAAAATCAAAGTAGTACTTTAGGGATGAGGAAGAAAAAAGTATATTGCACAGCCCGGCATATAACACTACATCCTGTCAACATTTTAGCAGCAACTTATTTCAGTTGCCCTCTAGCTCAGTAACCATTGACATGCGACTTAGCATTTGCAACATTCCTTTCGCCGCCAACTGGGTACAGTTTATAAGAATTAAAACACTGCTTATTTTTTTCACGAAAAATGTCTTTCCACTGCTTGAATTCTTCTCTGCACTTAACATTGGTTAAGTTTCACGCAGTCTTGTTCATATTTAATGTCAACATTTTTAAAGCCGTCACTTGCAAAGTCCAAGATTAAATTCATCTTGATGGGAGTTGAAGTGCCGCGAAGTTCTTGGCCTCCTGTCTGTAGTCCGTAGTGCTAATTACAGGTCGTATACCATCATTTTTACCATACCATCGTTTTTACCATCTTGTATTATATTGTTTTATTCATCCCATGAGTTATCGTACTCTTCATAAATGGTATTAAATGTGCATTTTGAAGTATATAATTTAAAAACTCGCGATGAAAATATTATTTATGCAGTAAATATCGACTTTGTGAGCAGGAATTAACAGGCACTGACCACTATTACCAAGAGGGAGAAGCCAATAACGCATAATATATTTCACAGTGTATCTCATTTGAAGAATATATTGTTGTTAAATTAGTGTTGCATTATGCTTAGATATATCTGACTAAAATGTATAAGTCATACAGGTCGTAAACTGTGAAATTGGGAAGTTTCTCTTCGGCATCGTGACTGGCAGTAATGGACATGAGATTGAGGAGCTAAAAGGCGTGGCTTGTGACGTCATGATCAGCTCCGCGCGCTTTGATTGGTCCTAATTTTCCCTACTACTATAACTCTTCCAGACTTAGGAAATATGCCACCGGGTAGGCGGTGAATGGATATGCTTACACAGTCTGGGCTTCGACAAATTCAATAATGGCCAGCAGGATATGGAATTGTCCCCGTGGTTACAAGACTGCGTTTGTGCTACGGCTTGCCACTTTGTATACAGGCAAGAAGACCCGTGGCAAGATTTACTATAGAGTGAATAGGTAACTATTTCTAAAGTGGGTAATGGTTACTTGGCCACCTCAAAAGTGTAGGCAGCAGCTGTTAGACATTCATGGACAATATTCATAAGAGCGTGGAACCACTCATCACTGACATCGCTGGCGACGATGAGGATGGGGATGATGACCTCTTTCTCGAGAGTGACGATGAAGACATTTTGCGAATAAATTATGTATAGTGTTAGACGTTTTATTTGTACATCTAAAACATATTTATTAAAACAATGATTATAACAATATGTTCCGCATTCAAACTAATTGCAATATATTTTCCTTTCCATGCCTATCAATATAAATCGTGTTATATTTGATTGATATTAGGTAGGTAAATAATAGCTTGCCCTCAAAATCTTGACCCATACTATTACCTTTTATTTGCAGCAAGTATACGAGTGCTGTTCAGGGTGCTGTATGATATAAATAAAAAAAAAAAAAGTAAAAATAGCAACGGGTTACATTAACTGAAATAAAACAATGGCGTTGACTTTTACACCTCTAACAATTGAGGAAAATGAGGTATCATTATTTTTCATTTGAATTCTACTTCTAGTGACCGCTCCTGACTTGCTGCAAATAGAAGGCTAACCTGAGATAAAACAAAACAGATTGTCTTTTTGTATTCCCGCCCTGAATAAATGTAGATCTAAAAATGAGCGACAGACTGGTTCATTACGTGGAGGAATTACATACAGTGAATTATTTGTAAAGTAGAAACAATAGGAATATTAAGAAAATGGAAGAATTCCAAGCTAACAACTTAATCCGAACAACTGCTGTGGAAGTTGCTATGAAACCTCCACAAAATAATAATAATAATAATAATAATAATAATAATAATAATAATAATAATAATAATAATAATAATAATAAAATTATTGAAAATGAAAATGCTATGAAGGGGACAATGACGAATCCTGCTCGCCATCATTGATATCGCTGAAGCCTAGGATGGGTACTGACAAGGCCAAGAGAGACAAGGTCTACCCAATTGGATGGAGTCGCCTCCCACTTGGGGTAACTACGTAGGCGATGACGTATCTTAGAGGTATCTGGTCATTAGGGCAATTCACCTGCTGACGCAATACGGAGACAGACAAAGCTCCACCTACATGGGGGATTTTGGGGGGAAGTGAGCAGACGCTCTCTTTCTCTCGGCCTTTGGTACTAATATCAATGAGTGAATATATCATCGGCAAGTGGGCAGAGCCACAGTGAAAAGGCATTTTCCCCATATGTAAACTTCTCTTCACTGTGGGTGGAGCTCCATGATGTCATAGGTGTTAACGTCACTATTGTGTTCAAAACCCTTACCTGCGATTTTGATGCCTCTGGCATAGGAAACACACTTTTACTCTGAAAAGTATCAGAACTATTGAACTTAGGTGCTAAATAATACTTGTAAAAATTATGTAGGGTTATAAAATATACACTTAAAAATTTTCAACTTTATCTGATGCTATGATAAAAAGGTGTTGCCGAAAAACTGTTTCATCAGCTCTGAATCCCTTAGTAGTGTCATGTTCTTAACAAGTCTGCTATACAGGATCTTTTCTTTGGTGTACCATAACGGCGCAATTTTATGCGTAGGGACGTATAAGAGGTTTCATGGAACCAATGTGAAAAGCTTGTTAAGATTTCGCTTTCTCATAATAGCAAACAGCTTTTTCTTCTCAAAACTTCAACCAGTGGAAGATGTTCTGATTAAAATTACTCGTGATTTAAGACTACTTAAAGTTCCAAAATGAAATTAAAAAATTTACAGAACATTCAAGGAGCTCGTAGTCATCACACACGTAGGATAACCAAGACGTCGATGACTATAAGTTTATTTAGGATGACATAAGGATAGTAATTACATACATTTACTTGAAATTCATAATTTTAACAGCTGAGAGAAATTTATGATCTACATAAAGTACAGTAAAATGGAACGCAGTAAAAGAAAAAGTAACAGTTTCCCTCCAGGGAATTCAGATTGTAGGTAATATGATATATGCTCATCATAAAAAAAGACCCAAGGGAACCCCAGCTGTTTTCACGGTAAATACAAATTAGGAAATGATGAAGGTAAAGTGGAAATAAAACAGTTCCGTATATGAAATAGAATTTATTCCAAAGAGAGCATGGTTCTTTATGTCCATAATAATAATAATAATAATAATAATAATAATAATAATAATAATAATAATAATAATAATAATAATAATAAGAAACAAAATAGTAATGAAGAATAGTAAGAGAAAGAGAACTAACCTAAGCATGGCATGGATTGTCTACAAGAAAGCCTTTGACATGATACCGCATATGTAGCTAATAGAATGCCTGAAAATATGTGGGGCAGAGGAAAACACCATCAGCTTCCTTAAAAATACAATGTGCAACTGGAATACAGTACTTACAAGCTCTGGGATAAGACTAGCAGAGGTTAACATCAGGCGAGGGATCTTTCAAGGCGACTCACTGTCCCCACTACTCTTCGTAGTAGCCATGATTCCCATGACAAAAGTACTGCAGAAGATGGAAGCTGGGTACCAACTCAAGAAAGGAGGTAACAGAATTAACCATCTGATGTTCATGGACGACATCAGGCTGTATGGTAAGAGCATCAAGGAAACAGATACTCTAATCCAGACTGCAAGGATTGTATCTGGGGACATGAAGATGGAGTTTGAAATAGAAAAATGAGCCTTGGTCAACATACAAAAAAGCAAATTAACAAGGACTGAAGGGATAAAGTTACTTGACGGGAATACGATCAAACACATAGATGGGGCAAGATACAAATACCTGTGAATAATAGAAGGAGGGGATATAAAACACCAAGCGATGAAGGACATGGTTAGGAAAGAATATATTCAGAGACTCAAGGTGATACTCAAGTCAAAACTCAACGCCGGTAACATGACGAAAGCCATAAACACATGGGCAGTACCAGTAATCAGATACAGCGCAGGAGTAGTGGAGTGGACGAAGGCTGAACTCCACAGCATAGCCCAGAAAACTAGAAAACACATGACAATACACAAAGCACTACACCCAAGAGAAAATACAGACAGACTATACATAACACGAAAGGAAGGAAGGAGAGAGCTACTAAGCAAAAAGAACTGAGTCAACATCGAGAGCAGGGCACTGGGGCAATATCCGAAAACCAGTGAAGACGAGTGGCTAAGGAGTGCATAGGAAGAAGGACTGATAAAAGTAGATGAAGACCCAGAAATATACAGAGACAGGAGAATGAAAAACAGAACAGAGGAATGGCACAACAAACCAATGTACGGACAGTACATGAGACAGACAAAAGGAACTGGCCAGCAATGAAACATGGCCGTGGCTACAGAGGGGAGCGCTCAAGGCACAAGATCAGCCCCTAAGAACCAGATATGTCCAAAGAACAATAGATGGAAAAAAACATATCACCCATATGCAGGAAGTGCAATATGAAATACGAGACCATAAACCACATAGCAAGTGAATGTCTGTTGCCTGCACACAACCAGTACAAAAAGAGGCATGATTCAGTAGCAAAAGCCCTCCACTGGAGCCTGCGCAAGAAACACCAGCTAGCTTGCAGTAATAAGTGGTATGAACACCAACCTGAGGGAGTGATAGAAAACAATCAAGCAAAGATCCTCTGGGACTATTGTATCAGAACAGATAGGGTGATACGTGCCAATAGACCAGACGTGACGTTGTTTGACAAAATCAAGAAGAAAATATTACTCACTGATGTCGCAATACCATGGGACACCACAGTAATGAGAAAGAAAGAAAAAAAAACTGATAAGTCTCAAGACCTGACAATCGAAGCAAGAAGGATATGGAATATGCTTGTGGAAATTGTACCCATAATCATATGAACACTAGGCATGATCCCAAGATCATTGAAGAGCAATCTGGGAAAACCAGATGCCAAAATAGCTCCAGGACTCATGCAGAAATGTGTGCTACTAGAAACAGCGCACATAGTGAGAAAAGTGATGGACTCCTAAGGAGGCAGGCTGCAACCCAAAACCCCACACTATAAAAACCACCCAGTCGAATAGGATGACTGTGATAGACAAAAAATAATAATAATAATAAATAAATAAATAAATAAATAATAATAATAATAATAATAATAATAATAATAATAATAATAATAATAATAATAATAATAATAATAATAATAATAATAATAATAATTAAGCATGAGGCCCTTTTCCTGTTATGTTTGTTTAATACTATGGTTGTGTTAGAGGAATTCTTTTTGTACGGTATTTTTTTTATTTTTCAGATAATTTCTTTCCAAGTGGAACACAATGAGGAGAGCACGTAGCTAGTATTCATTCTTTAGAGAGGTTGGAAAAAAAGTGTTCAGAAACCATTTCCCTACTGTACTGGTACAGTATCTTACAGGAAAGAAAATTGTATATAGAGACAGGTCTATAGAGAAGGCTTTGGTTATTTTCTGTAGGCTGGCGGATGGCGGCAGCACAGTGATATCATAGGCCCTATGCCAAAGGCTGATGTAGAGCAGCGTAGGGATATTCCTCAATATTCGTATCTTATTTTGGGGATTATGGGCACGGAGATGAGAGCTTCAGTGGATGAGCTGGTTATTGTTGTTTTTACTGGAGCTGTCTTTATGCCAGCACGGACAGCACGGGCTCTTGCTCATAGAGCAGCACGTAGGGGATGGGATGATGTGAAAGAGATATCTATGTTCATGAATGAAATTGAAATTGTGACAGTCAAGCTGAAACTTTTTTAACCCTAAAGTTTACATCAGTAGGAAAGAAAAGTAAATGGAGCATTAGCACCTGGCAAGTCGGAGATAACCAGAAAGGAAAATAGAAAATATTTCTCGTTAAAAAGAAAGCAGGAAAATCTGATTGTCTCCCAGGATAGCACGGCTTTAACCTGAGTGAATTTTTAGGACAGAGGAAATGGCCAAATCTAAAGTAGGACAAAAGTCCGCTGATGCAGCAATAGTATTAAATAAACACAGTGATAATATTTTTTCTATATGTAACAAACAATATTGATATAACTCATATTTTGAAAATAATGAAGTCATCTTTGTTTATCTATCAATCCTTTACCTCTGTCTCGTTCTTTCGCCTCGTCATTATCCTATTATAAATAACTGCTTTTCTCTCTCTCTCTCTCTCTCTCTCTCTCTCTCTCTCTCTTGTTGCCCTCCTCCTTTCACTCTTTTGTTTTCTCTCCTTTTTATTTTTATTCTGTGAAATTTTATCAGCATTATTAGTCTCTCTCTCTCCCTCTTTCTCACCCTGGATATTCTGTGAAATCCCGTCTATTTGTCTGTCTCTCTGTCTGTCTGTCTGTCTCCGTCTATCTAATCTTCGTTCTCTTTTTATTTCATCATTTCAGTCTCCTTGCCTCTTTCCCATTTAAATGGAAAATAAATTATAAAATTAAATGACAAAAATACAAAAACTATGCTCCATACTACCCCCCTTCAGGAGCCATACTTTTATAGGATATTTCACCACTGAGAGGACTCATAATCGTATGTTGTTTAGGTTAGGCTTGGTTAGTCAAATTAGGTAAGGAAACATACGTTTTAATGTTACCTAAACAGAAGGTGAAATAAAGGAATAGGACAGTAATAGGAATACGGACAGATGAATGTAAGTACGTACGAATATTAGGCATAAGTATATTTGCACCTATGTATAGGATAGAACATATTCAGTTAATAAAACAATGAGTGTAAGATTAGGAAAATAGAAATAAAATATCTGTAAAAAGTATTGTAGCAACCACGCGGCAGACCTACAATCAGAACCTGTTTTCTTCCACGATAAATGTGAGTGAGGTACGAAATGAGGTATGGAGGTCTACAACCTACTACTTTATTTACAAAACTTTCATACAGGTCAGTAGCTCATGCGAGCCACAAAGTAGTCCCGACCTCTTGACAGATCAAGGAAGGGATTAAATTCAGGCATCTGTGTTTCTTCACAGACAGCGATTTACATATCGATAGATACTAGACATCTGATTGACAGTTATACATACATTACTGGAAATCTGGTGTAACAGCATACACAATGATACAAATACATGAAAGGTGACAATACAATGATTGATATATTTGTATAAAAGATGTGCGAGAGAATTTGTATTTCTCTCACTAGCGTGGTTTTTCCTCCCGTATTACTCATCGTGGGAGAAAGCAGATTTTGATCGTAGGTCTGCTGTGTGGTCACTACAGGACTCCCCCACCCCAAAGGAGAGGCCTACGTATGTGGACTGGTGACTGGTATGATTGCAGGTTTCAACCAGTCGATTGAAACCCATGTTGTCCTCTTGTCCGCTGTCATCTGGTAGGCCTTCGGTCATCACTGGAGTATGTGGTGTGGTCCGGAGCAGGCTGGGGAGAAGGGGGGGGTGTTTGTTTGTGTCTACCCAGATGAACGCGTATTTTAGATTCAGTAAATCTTTCGGGGATGTACACTTTTCTGTTTGTGTTGTAGGTTGCCTTGGTCTGAATTATTTTTCCTATCACTTTTCGGGTGCCAGAAGGTGATGTTAGGTTTGTTCTTTTTTGGAGGACATCCGCTGGCACCGTCAATGCTTGGCCGTACAGGACTTCTGCTGGAGATGCGTTGAATGCTGCATGCAGTGTTGTTCTCAGTCACAGAAGAACCCATGGCAGTTCTTTTCTCCAACTCCCTCTCTAGTATCTGGCTGTGAGTGCTGTTTTTAATGACTGGTGCATCCTCTCAATGATTCCGTTGGCTTCAGGGTTGTAGGGCGCTGTATGTGTTATTTTCATTCCCAGACTGTCAACAAGAACTTTCCACAGGGTGGATGTGAAGTTGGCCCCCTATCGCTGGTGATGATCTGGGGGACTCCATGCCTACTGACCCAGTCAAAAGGGATTTAATGCAGCTTTCCACCATCTGCTGTCAGATGGGTATTGCTTCCGGCCACCTGGCGTTCCTGTCTATTTTGATAAACAGTTATTTGTACCCCTCTGAGTGGGGTATGGGTCCAACTATGAAGCATGTAAGTGGCCGAGTCGGTGGTTTATTGTTTTGAACTCTTCTATCCCACTTTCGACGTGTCTCATGACTTTTGACATCTGGCACAAGATGCACTCTCTTGTCCATGTCTTCACATCCCTTCTCATCCCCCACCAGATGTATCGCTCTGCTATGATTCGGGCGGTTGATCAGCCCGATGGATGGGATAGGTTGTGGGTGAGAGTGAAGGCTCTCCTTCTTAGTCCCTCCGGCAAGTATGGGTAGGGCATCCAGTACTCATCTCGCAGGTGATGGTGGTTGTTCCGCTGTTAATTGAAAGGTCTCTCCATGTGAGGGCGGGGTTGATTCACAGTAGTTGCTGCAGGCCCTCGTTGTCCTTCTGTGCCTCCACTATCTCAGGATAGGTTATCCCGAGTTGGCTGGTGTTGCCACAGTTTCTTCTTAGGGCGTCTGCCATGGTGATCACTGAACCCTTCAGGTATTTTATGGTATAGGAGTGCTAACCATACATCTGCTGACTTTGTGAAGGCATGCACCAGTGGTTGATGGTCTGTTTGCACCACAAACTGCTGTCCCT
>NC_089741.1:69625788-69628288 GCF_040412425.1 Macrobrachium rosenbergii
AGGCATAGTGTTCCCCGTTGGGAATCCATTTTTCTTGTCGACTGTACATGTTACCATATATAATCCTTCGTGATAAAATGCATAAGTATGTTTAAGAAGTATTAAGATTGTTTTGAAATTATTGTTAGTAGGTTAAGATTTCTTTTTCCCCTTTTTTGTCTACCACTATTGTGTGATTGAGAGAAATTTGTTCTACCTTTTATCTTGTCGCTTTCTTTGCCTTAGTGTGATAGTTAGGTAGGCGACTGCGGCTGTGCATGGGATTTATATTGTTGATGAATGTATGTTTTCTTCTTCCCCATTTATCCAGTTAAGTGAGTTTTCTAAATGTTGATTATTATTTTTGTATTGTTAAAACTTATTGTCGAGTATTTTGTATATCCTTTCTGAGATTATCTGAGGGGTTTGTTTATCAGTGATCGTACTCCTTGGAATTCTTCCATTGTGGTATTGATTATAAAATCAGATCAAAAGAACCTGGTTGAACCCTGTACCACCTAGGAGTTCATAATAATATATTATATATATATATATATATATATATATATATATATATATATATATATATATATATATATATATATATATATATATGTATATATGCAGAATAACAGATTTTCTGAAAGTATATTGCTCGTTTAAATCGATTATGCAGACGCAATATTTATGGATACCAGTAGATGTTACATCATTGTTTGTGTGTTTCCGTGTGGGTATATGAAGCGAAGCCTTCTGATATACATCGGGGGTCTGAACAAAACTAATTACAGTTACCAACTGAACTTTAGCTTTGATATGACGTTTAATTTTTTCAGTAAATTTATATCCATTCTATAACCAAGATGTGGTTATAGAATGGATTATGTCGTTAAAATCGATATATTCCCTGCGTCTTTATAACCGTGATTCAATTATTTTTTATTAGCTGATCCATTCTTCTTCTTTTTTTTCAAGGTGATACTTAAGGCATTACCCCTAGAATATGCTTCATGTCCATTAACAGACATTCGTGCATAAGATTCAGCATATTATACTCTTTTATACATTATTGTCATGGCGGAACTATTACACGATACAAAATCTAAACAATTCCCATATGTTAGCTACTTCTTCAATAGCTCACTTATAAAAATAACTATTATGATCAAAGGCCATTTACCATATGGAAATTTGTGTGTTAGAGAGAGAGAGAGAGAGAGAGAGAGAGAGATGAACGAGACTTAAAGCCAAGAGAAAACGCAGTCATGAACTTTTACCACACAAGTTGAAGATATTGCCGAATGAGTTCTTTTGAGCACTGAAAATGAAAGCTGCTGAAGTGGTTGAAGCCCGACACTTGTGTCATATCAGAGCAAAGCGAGTCTCTCAAATGTCAACTGGTATCTTGTGTGCAAGATTCCTTGAATTAATTCTCCATGGAAGAAGAGGTCATTCGGTAATTCCGAATGAAATCCAATGCCGATTCCTTTACTCAAAATTTATGATGGGATGAGTCGATTACATTTGTTGAAAATGAACATGTTTCAGCGATCGAATAAGGATGTGTACAGTTAACTATGTTGAGCCACCATTTCGTTGTTTGGTAAGAAATATAGTTTCTAAAGGTATATATATATATAACATTCTCGCGCACACACATCCAGTACATTCATGAATGGATTGCCTTTCACTTTTGCTGTCATTTCTTAATTGTTTAACATCCAGTGCGTAAATCTGCAGAGGAAAATCTAAATATGTAGCAAGGAAAGGACTGCTGAATAGACTTCCAAACCACGCAACATTTCTCTAAAGTAACATTGTCATTTTATTTTTTTCAGATTAATGATTACTTTTTTCATGTAATTCTAACACACGAGTAAACTCTCATGAAATATAAAAGTGAGCCCCATATACAACTCTTTACGCGCAAGCTCATAAAATTTTACGAGCATACTGAACAAGCAAACGATATATAAATATATATTAACTTCATGACTCCATACACGGACATAAACAGTGATATAACTGCAGCATACTCGTATAGAACAACCTTCCTAGATACGTACACTCTTACTCACAAAGTCGTAGATAACTTTGGTACAGACACCCAAATTTTTCTCTTTAAAGAAATGTGTTTCATTGCGTGTGTGTTCAAGTCGTCTCGAGACCGACGACCTCCTACTAAATCGAATCTGGTCATCAGGGAACCTTTTAAACTTTCGAATTGTCTTGACTCCAAATTGCTTACGTCAGTCACGAACGAGTTCCCAAGTTAGTCTAATATACTGGCCTTTGAAACCGACGGATAGGATCTTGCAATTTCTCGTATTATTTATTTTTGTTTTATATATTCTTCTAGGTTTGGAGAATTATTGTATAAAAGTGGTGAAAGAAACTAAATCAAGTATTTAACGTTTTCGATTCAAAATGATGATAAGATGAAGAAAATTATTATGTTCCTTTTGAATAAGAATACATTACACACACAGACACCCACACATTCATATACATATATATATAT
>NC_089741.1:69630788-69633288 GCF_040412425.1 Macrobrachium rosenbergii
GTATTTGGCGCTATAAATATAGCGCCACCTGAGCTCAAAAAATTCTCGGTCAATACCATCTTAATTAGCGTGGAATTTCAAGCATGCCTTTTATGAAAAGCTAACATCAGGAACAACCTGATCCAACTCCACATTAACCTTAATCAAACTATGATCAGACGAACCCACCGGCGAACCTACTCCAAAGATACAAATCCAGTAACGTCTGTGAATACACGTCAAAACAGTTGTCAGACTGATGTGTGGGTTGATTTACTAACTGCTCACATCCAGAAACAGTGGAAAAATCTAAAGGATCCGCTTAATGTGATGATCATTGAATTCACCAAAGAAAATGAAACAAGCCTTAGAGTCAGCTTTTAGAACTTCTGCTGTTTTGGTAAGCAAGCAGCCAAAATAGGGTTCCTACAGCTAGCAAAACACATGGCATTTAGTCTTCCATGAGCTTTAACCACCCGCGCTTCATAATGTGCACACTCATATAGAGGTCTGTGAAAAGCAGAGAAAACTCTCTCTAACATACAAAGCAATCCCACGAGCTCTAGGAATGGCATTATGTTTGAGCAAAATCGACTTCTTAAGCCCTGGAAGCAACAGTTCTGAAACAGGTCGTAAATTACACGTGAGAATTTCCAAACAAAAGAAGATATCAGAAAGGACTGCAGCAACATGCATTTCCTTTCTTTTCTTACATAATCCACGGTCATTCCTGTAAAAAATACATTACCGTGATCGATTCTGTGGACCAGGATATCAGGTATTAGTGTCATTTTTACGTTGCTATCCTATTGGAGCAGCCATTAAGAAATATTTTGGTTATATAGTCTCAATAAAATGGTTATATATATATATATATATATATATATATATATATATATATATATATATATATATATATATATATATATATATATATATATATATATATATATATATATATACTGTATATATATATATATATATATATATATATATATATATATATATATATATATATATATATATATATATATATATATATATATATATATATATGAATTTTTTATCACACCGTTATTTAAGTATAATCATTAAGCTACAAACGTCGTTTAATATTCAATTCACGCTGTTCAGAGAATATCCCCGAAGGGTAATTTTTAAGAGATAAATGAAATGGTACAGGTACCATTTCATTTATCACTTAAAGAATTCCCCTCGGCAATAATCCTGCGGGGATATTTCCAAGTAGCGTGAATCGGATATTAAATGATATTTGTAACAATGATTCATTATATATATATATATATATATATATATATATATATATATATATATATATATAATTTTTTTTTCTTAATATACAAGAATATACAATAAATGAATTTTGTTACGCTCATACAATATAGACTGAATTAATTAAATAAACTGAATGAATCTAACAAATATTCAGGTTTTTTCAAATAACCCTCTTTTCAAAATTACGATACACAGATAGGGAGATGCCATTTCTACAAAACCATAATGTATCTGAAAGGCTCAAGTTGTCTGAAAAGATTTCAATTTCAGCGTGTCTGAAAGACTTAAGTTGTCTGAAAAGACTTAAATTTCTGTGTGCCTGAAAAGACTTAGGGTGTGTGAAAGACTCAATTTGTCTGAAAAGACTTAAATTTCAGGGTGTGTGAAAGACTCAAGTTATCTGAAAAGACTTAAATATCGGGGTGTCTGAAAGACTCAAGTTGTCTGAAAAGACTCAGATTTCAGGGTTTCTGAGAGACTCAAGTTGTCTGAAAAGGCTTAAATTTCATATATTTAACAAGCGACTTTCTTTTACAAAAGAATACCCAGTAAGATCTTTTAAAAGGAAACTCAGCCAACTGTAGTAACTACTGTTTTGTTGTATATCATGAAAACATAGTACAACTTCAAGAGTGAAATCCTGCTTTCTTTCATTTCATACAGAGAGAAAAGCAACTGATCCATAAAACGAAAATGAAATAGAAATATTTCGACAAGAAATAATATTGGCATGTCATTCTGGTTTTAATCAGTTTGAATATGTTAACACCGATTAAAAGTAGTTATCCTACAATTCCGAATAGAGATATATGATTTTTATGGAAATAGATGAAGATTTATTAACTAATTATGCCATTCACATGAATTATGAAAAGTCATTACCATACTAAGGAGCGACACCTAAAATGAATATACCGGCTAACTGATTATTATAATAAGACAGGAAATGGAGAAGGAAAGAGAAATTAGATTGCTATTAATTATAACTACGATTACAGTGCTAAGGATTCCTGTAAAGTTTTACTGTTTTTTTTTTTCATTTCTGCAAGTTAAATATTTCTGAAGATTAGCCAGCTATTCTTATAAATTTCTTTTGATTACTTGTTTGAAATTTTAATTAGAAATAAGCATTCAGTAACTTATGGTCCATTGCCTAAATGAAAACTGGTGGAATGGTAGTTTTAGCCAACTGTTTCATGATGACAGGATTGTTAAGAAGTAAATG
>NC_089741.1:69638288-69650788 GCF_040412425.1 Macrobrachium rosenbergii
AAAAAAATGAAATAGTATTAAAAAAAAAATAGTAAAGGTGGACAGGAAAGATGAAGTTACTAGGAAGCTAAATTTTATAGAGAACATTATTTATATGCTTGGATGTGTCTAAGCATGACATATCGAAAGAATGTCATATTACAAAAATAAGTAAATGCAGTAGAAGTACCTGAAAGCAACGATTAAACGAAAGAGAAAACAGATGCTTTGTAAAGAGCAAATTTTTTTGTGGTAGATGTCTATTAAAAAAAAATAATTACAGAGAAAGGATAAATAAAATTTTCACAACAGAGTATATTAATCACTGTTTCTGAGTAGCCAGTAACTAAAGCAAGATTTGTAAATTGTCAGTTTAGAGGGATTATGCTTATGTAAAGAAATGCCTATATATACTGTGTTGATGTATAATGTAACCATATTGAAATATTGTAATTGTAAGTAATTTAACATTAATCCTTTCAATAAAAAACAAACAAAAAAAAGCAACGAAAAGACCGATTCACGTCAAACTAAATGTTCTGGGAATGGTGATGCTTTGTGTATAAATAAATGTTATATATTCATGTATAAAAATATTGTATTAAACCACACTATATGTCTTTCAAAGAACATTCTAATCTTTATGATTAACTACCCATTAAATAAATGAAGGTGATTCTACTCTGTCTTTCGCTTATGAATACCAAATTAAATGTTCCCCGTGAATATGAAATAGAATGTAATAGAGTGCGTGTGGTTTCGTGCTAATGTTTCATCAGTATCTAATGAAAACCTGAGCTATTTTAATCTTCCTTTAGCTCTTTCATTCTTTGATGCTTCAAACATTAATATCAGCACTGCCATTTATTTTTTCTTTAAGTTTCTCTATAACTCGAGAGACTTACTTGGGCTTCTCATGATGTCGCTTCTCTTGATGAATATTGCGTATTTTAAAATATATCTTTGAATATGTCTTAATATGAAATAATATTTACGCATATATATAAATCATATATATATATATATATATATATATATATATATATATATATATATATATATATATATATATATATATATATATATGTGTGTGTGTGTGTGTGTGTGTGTGTGTGTATGTATATATATATATATATATATATATATATATATATATATATATATATATATATATATATATATATATATATATATAATTATAATGCCACAATGCCCTCTTAACTTCTCGAATTCTTCGGGCTTTTTTTGGATATGCTTGTCACTACAAAGCTGTAAGATCCAAGTGCAAGAAATTGAAGTGGCTGTGATGTCCGGTCGCGGGAAACGAACCCGTGTCACCATAATCGCAAGGAGGTCACATTGCCTACCTGACCACGAGAAGGATAAAAGTCTGTTACCTCCCGTACATACATATACCTGTCGTTTTCCCGACCGGACATCACAACCACTTCAGTTTCTTGCAATTTTAAGAATGAGTCTGTTTTTAGTAATTATATTCAAATATATTATTCCTGCTTTTGCTAATGAGAAAGATGTCTTGAAATGTCGGCAATAAAGAATGCCATTACAGTGGATGTATTCCTCTACCCTTTGGTCATATATATATATATATATATATATATATATATATATATATATATATATATATATATATATATATATATATATATATATATATATATATATATATATATATATATATATATATATATATGACCAGGTAGAGGAAGACTTCCACTGTAACAACAGACAAGTTTGAGGTGAAAGTTGGACTCCACCAAGGTTCTGCCATGAGTCCCTATATTTTTGATATGGTAATGGGTGTGATAGAGTCTGGAGTGAACGATCAGGTGCCTTGGAGTGTACTCTTTGCAGATGACATAGTGCTAGTGACCACCAGTAAGGAAGAAGTAGACAGGAAATTGGAGTTGTGGAGAAGTGGGTGGAGGACAGAGGCCTAAAGATAAGCAGAGCAAAAACTGAATATATGTGGATGAATGGAGAGACCAAGAGGGAACCATCAATAGAGCAGGCAGGAGTAAAGAGCTGCATCCTTTACCAATACCTGTCATGTGTCACTGATTGTGGAGGGGATGGAGGAGGAAGTGAACCACAGAATACAATCAGCTTGGTGCAATTGAGAAAACATCAGGTGTGTTATGTGACAAAGATTTAATGTAAAGATGAAGGAAAAATGTACAAGAGCATTGTCAGACCTGCGTTGATGTATAGTTATGAAACATGGCCCATGAAGAAAGCACAAGAGAAAGATGGAAGTGGCAGAAATGAGAATGTAGCATTCTCATTTCTGCCACTTCCATCTTTCTCTGTGCTTTCTTCATGGGCCATGTTTCATAACTATACATCAACGCAGGTCTGACAATGCTCTTGTACATTTTTCCTTCATCTTTACATTAAATCTTTGTCACATAACACACCTGATGTTTTCTCCAATTGCACCAAGCTGATTGTATTCTGTGGTTCACTTCCTCCTCCATCCCTCCACAATCAGTGACACACGACCCAAGGTACTTAAAGGATGTAGCTCTTTTTACTCCTGCCTGCTCTAAGTTGATGGTTCCCTCTTGGTCTCCTCCATTCATCCACATATATTCAGTTTTTGCTCTGCTTACCTTTAGGCCTCTGTCCTCCACCGCACTTCTCCACAACTCCAATTTCCTGTCTACTTCTTCCTTACTGGTGGTCACTAGCACTATGTCATCTGCAAAGAGTACACTCCAAGGCACCTGATCGTTCAAGAAGAGATAGGATAAGGAATAACTTCATAAGAGGGATGGTGAAAGTTACAGAAATATCAAAGACGCTGCAACAGAGACGACTACAATGGTTTGGACATGTTATGAGATGAGAGGAGGATTCTGTATGTAAAAGAACCATGAATATGGAAGTGCCTGGAACAATGGGGAGAGGTAGACTAAGAATGAGATGGAGAAACAGTTAACAGGGACATGCAGGAGACGAACGTGAGTGAGGTAATGGTGCATGATCACAGATGATGGAGAACACTAATAACAAACAGCGACCCCATATAAAGATGGGAAAAGCTGAAGATAAAGAAGAAGATATATATATATATATATATATATATATATATATATATATATATATATATATATATATATATATATATATATATATATATATATATATATATATTTACGTATGCATATGTATACACATATATGTATTGTACAACACACACACACACACAGACACACACACATACACACACACACACACACACACACACACACACACACACATATATATATATATATATATATATATATATATATATATATATATATATATATATATATATATATATATATATTTATTATGCATATGTATACACATATATGTATTGTACAACACACACACACACACAGACACACACACACACACACACACACACACACATACATATATATATATATATATATATATATATATATATATATATATATATATATATATATATACTGTATATATATATATATATATATATATATATATATATATATATATATATATATATATATATATATATATATATATATATATATATATATATATATATATATATGTATATTGTTATAAACAGGGTCCTTTTGGGGACGGAATTTTGGACGATTTATTATTATAGACTGCCTTCGGAAGACTACTGGAACTTACCATAGAATTTTCCTTGATTTACATAAATAATGAAGGTCGCCAATTTGGAATTAGAATTCTTTTACATTGAAAAGAGGTTTATTTACAGAAAATGGAGCAAGTATGTGAGACCAAAAATGTACCAATTTACAGACACATAAATCACATATGATAGATCACTAATGCAGTAATTTAAAAACACGCAATGTAAATATGAGGGGCCTCAGATGCAACAACTCCCATTAAAACAATTAACTCTGATATGCCCAAAATACATTAATTCACAGGCAGTAATACAATGAAAGGGGTAAATTCCAGGATAATGGACATTGGTTAATCAAGATGATTTCTGTGTGGGCAATGGATTTTTGCAATCAGGCTGCGATCAGGAATGGTTGCAAAATTTGGATGGCAGTCAGTAAAGGGTATCTTGGCATAGATTTGCGAACTGGGCAGGCTATGTCATCTCTTGGAAGAGAATTCAGCAGTTAGTACAAACATGTGGGGGCAAATGAAACCTCCCTTGTTATTAAATAAAGCACAATGAATAATCTTACCTTCTAAATCTTTGTAAGCCCAATGTAACACTTTAAAGGGAGTACTTGATTGCAGGTTATGTGGATACTGAACAAATGCATTTTAAAGGATGAATGGGGATGGCACAGCTTACACAAAGGGAATGCCTGAGTAGACATGAAAATGTGAAAGTCTTGGAGATGCACTAAGAAAGGATTAAATAGACTGAAAAGGGGACAGTGGTTACTGGCGCAGACTAACTCTCAGACTTTACCTTAGATGTATACTTGAGCTCTGAATATAGCGTCAGCGGTCATTCGAGTTGTCGTTGCCCAGCACCCAGAGAACAGGGGACAGACGTCTGCCTCGGAGCACGGCTGGGAAGTCTCCCCTCTTGTTTTCTTGTCTTTTTTCAAAATCGACATGTGCTTGGCGTGTTTTTGTACATCCAGCTATACCTGAAAAAATAGTCTGGCACCAGTCAAGAAGTCAAGAGAAATTGGTCTTAAAGATTAGGTGGTTACAGCTTAAGATCCTAGCTCTCCTTTGTGCGGCAAGCACCCTATTATACCTATAACCTCTCTGATCTGAACTTGCAAACACTACCCCACAGAGAGGGGAGGTGAAATCTAGGTGTGTTCTTGTAGTAGAGGAGGGTTGAAGGTTGGGGAGTTATTGGGTAGTAGGCCTAGGTCGATCTGCAACAAGTCATACAGCCAGCAAGAGTGGATAAAATTGGGTCTTATGATTAAGTACTAAGAGGTTAAGTTGCTATCTATCTCACAGTCTGGATTCACCTCCCATCCCTAAGGGATTCGCCGCTCCTACATATCGCATGATGGGGGTGATAGGGTGTTGCTATTGTAATACCCCAGGTCAGCTGAGGTGGGGCTTCCCCCAACATGAGTTCAAAACAAGGTGCTAACTGTCCTTCCTAGTTCAAAATACGCTTGGTCTACCTTGCCCGCCATGTTTTCTTGTCCCAGTAGTCAAATCAAAGGTGAAATTATTCCTTGAATAAATTATTTCCTAGCTGCCTGACGAGGGAGGAATGTAAATCTTTAATAGGTCCCCCCCTTTGGAAAGGCCTTCACACCCTTTCGGGTGTGAAGGTCTTGCTAAATAGTAATTCGTACTGACGGGGCAGCTAGCGATCCTATATAAATTGTACTATTGCACTGCAGTAGCTAAACGGGCCTACCTAACTGCTAAGAAGGGAACTGGAGTGGCTAACTTCACATCTATAACAGGCATAACCTATCCAAGGGTATATATATTTCTACTACTGTCCCTAATGACAGGAGAACTCTACTCCTAGGCAAATGCATATAGTAAATACCTAACCTAGCCTACTATCCTATGACTCTGGCACTGAACGAGTTGGCACTGACTAATGGCATGCAATGAATAAATGATTGGCACAATACTTTATGACTAACAAATGCAACAAATTTAAATCTGAGTAACCTGAAGGGTAAATCACAGTATACAATTAAGTAAGGTATCAGCTTGAGTCTGGAAGGGGCTTGAAGGAGGTTAGTTAGGAAAATGTTAGTGTTACAAGTGCCTAAGGTGTTAGTTGTTAATGCTACTGGGTCAGAGGTCACACAGGCTACCTCCTCTGGGCAGGTGACAGGATCACCCTGAGATGGAAGCGGCACTGCCAACTGGGCACGAGTGCCAAGAAGAGATTATGGCTCACATTTGTTAAGTGGATTTCTTCCGCCCCTTCTTCTTCTTCAGGGGCCATTCCTAGGAGGTGATGAGGGTAACGACTCTGAAGAAAGGCCAGGAGCACCGTCAGGAGCAGGATCAGGGGCAATCTCAGTGACTACGGGTTGGTCTCCTACTTCAGCTGCTGTGACAACCGTCATGGGAATAGAACCAGCGTCTGCATCCTGGCCGGACAGTTCCTGGTCGACCAGAAAAGAGGTAGTGTCCAGGCTTGCCAGAGGGTCATCCTTGGCAGACGGAAGAGTTTGGGAAGAAGAAACGTCGGGGATCAGAGGCTCACACTAGGCGATGATCATGTTGTGAGGTTTGGTGGATCTCCCGTAGGAGGACCCAGGTCAGGTTCTGGATCTGGCACTGGCACTAACTCAGGGCCAGGCAAGGCGAGTAAGGTTGACATGGAGCTTTCAGCAGAGATAGGCAGAGCTTGGCACTGACCAGTGCCCACAAGTGGAACTGGCAGCGAATTGGTGTCAAACAAAGCTGGAGGGGGGCCCGCGAGAGCAAGACCCCTCTGCGTCCCTGTAGTGATTTGGGACAGAGATTCCTGACTGGATGAGAGGGAAGGGCCTCTTGGGTCTGTGGAAATGGTGGCCGCTGCGGCTAGCTTGATGGGACACTTTGACCATCTCTCTGAGTGGCCTCTTAGGTTGCAGATCCTGCAGCAGTACTTGGTAGGGTCCCTTCATGGTGAGGAGGAGTTTTGTGGAGGCCGTCCGGTGGTGTTTTCTGCTGATTCAGCCTGGACGTGGTTGGATGTGGATTACATAATGTCACTCGTGGGCGAATGGAAGGTTTGGCTGACGGTGGCACAGCTGTCACAGAGGCTGTCCTGATCAAGAGAGGTTAATGAGGACTCACCTGCAAAAGCAGTCAGGCAACAGAGTGGCGTGGAGGTTGGACATCCCCAGAGGATGTCTCGTCGAAGCAGGAACTCCACTCCATGCCGAGTACGCTTTGTTGCTCCAAGGAGTGATCACCCTGAGTTTTACTGTGGAGACAGTCAAGGATTGTTCGTACACCCAGGTCACTGTCCACTTGGTTTGCTCATCTACCTTGGCACTGGCTGGCACCTAGGCCCAGTCGATCAGGCTAGTATCCGAGCCAGTGTCAGTAGTTGTTGGCAGGTGCACTGGTGGGACAGAACCATCCAGAGAAGCCACAGAGACACACTGTGTCCAGACCCTCTCACGGTGAGTTCTCTCCGGCGGCTCAGCCAGGGAGGCTGTGACACTGATCAGGTTAAAGTGCCTGGGAGTGACCACATGTTTGGGCATGCAGGTTACCTGGAAGAAAAGTGCCCTGAAGCTCCACAGTCTCAGCAGGGGCCCCTGGGATAGGGTGATCTCCCAGCAGTGCCGGTGTGCTGGGAAGGTGGTGAAGAGTTAGAAGGGGAGGATGAATGGCGGTTATTGGTAGGCCGTCGGTGGTTGCTACCCCGTTGGTTATTCTCCTTGTAGTGGCACTCTGCAGTATTTGGCATTGCAAGGTGCTGTGGGATGGATTGTATGTCTCCCAGGCATCAGTTAAGTGGCAGGCTTCCTTGACAGTGGCTGGCTGTTTGTCACTAAGATACACAGCCAGAGGCCCGGACAAACACTGGAAGAGGTCCTCCAGCATGGTCCGGTTGAACAAATCCTCAAAGGTGTTGCACTGCATAGATTTGAACCAGCGGGTCCCAGCCTGAGTCTTATGACAGGCCCATTCTGTCCAGGACCAACCGACGCTCTTGGCCATACCTCGGAATCGTTGTCTCCACCTCTCAGGAGTAATTTCAAATACCTTGGCGATGGCCTCAGAATGGCAGCCATGTCTCCTCGTTGACTCCTGTCCAACGCTCGGTGGTCTGCCTTTCTGTCCAGGAGCTTGGTGAGCAATAAGGACTTCTAAGCAGGACTGACATCATAGGTCTCAAAGAGGAACTAGATCTCTTCGAGCCATTGTTCCGGCTCATCTTCAGTCCATCTGATAATGAGGTTATTGACTGTCGATAGGGAGGTATTTAGGGCCGATGGGGTGGGGCTAGAGGCTTGTTTGGCTGCTAGAGCTTCTGTGCTTTCGTTCTTGGCTCTCTCCATCTCGAGCTCCCTTTCCTTGAGAGCTAGCTTGCTTTCTTTGAGGGCTAGTTCATCCTGTCTTCTCCTGTCTTCATCCTCACTTTCGTGCTGTCTCCTCCGCTCTCCTCTTCCTTCTTCTTCTCTCCTCTGCTTGGGTTCTTGCTGTCTTCTCCGTTCTTCATCTTCTTGTTCTCGCTGTCTTTGTTTTTCCTCCCTTTCCTTTTTTTTCTGTCTCTGTTCTTCTTCGTACTTTCTCTTTTCGGCAATCTGCTCCCTTACAAACTTGTTGAGGGCCAGGCCTGTGAGGCCGTCCTCCTTTCCTATATCCCGAAAATATTGGTGCTCTTCGGTTGACGTGTTGCTGGTGGGGAAGGGCGGCTAAGTGGATTAACTGGGCGTTCCTGGAGGAAAGTGTTTGTGACGATGGGGAAGTGTCCTTTAAATCATTGGCACTTCAGTGAGTGGCACCTTTTAATGAGGTGGCACTGTGGTTGAGTGTGCCGTGCGAAGGTCACACTAGGGGAGCGTTCCTGGAGGAAGTCTGAGTCCTTATGGGCGGATATGCTAGGAGGTCATGAAGTGATCCTGAGGATGTTGTGAGAGGTGCTAAAAAGAGAGCAGTTGGACATTTACCGCTAGTTTATTGAGAGAGTAGGCCGCTTGTAAAGTGGTGTGCGGACGTCAGTACAAAGACATACATGGAATACAGGTAACCCGAGGTCAATTGTTCTCAATGTGAAACAGGATAGGTAAATACAAATAACATGTCAAAAATAAATTACAAGAATGGACTCAATAATGCTCTGACACATGTACAACATGAAAGGGATAAGAAACAGATACACATTTACATAAATAAAACATGGCTAATTAGCCTGACCTAAGTTCATGGGAAAGGCACCGTAGAAAATGGGAGGTTCACCAGAGAAAACCCATTGAGCGGGGACTTTACATATTATTCCATATGGGCAGAAACACTTAGAACATGGGTGTGATCCTGAAGGCTCTATGGTCCTTATGGGTGGATGCACTGTTAATGGGGTGTTCCTGAAGGAGCTAAGGTCCTTATGGGCAGAAACACTCTGTTTCTTAAGTTAAGGCGCAATGGCTTAGGAGTGTTTATTTTGGTTGGGGGGCACTGTGGTGCTGGTGCGCTCGCTGGAGCAACGCAAAATGTCAGTGCACGAAATGGCACTGAAGGGAATGGCACTCTGCCTGAGGCAGAAGGTAAGTAATGGGTAAGAGGGAAATGAGAGACTATTGCAGAAAGTGAGTGAGAAAGGAAAGGGAAAGAAGAAAGATAAGTGCTTCAGTAATGGGCTTGGCTGGCAGTGCCGCAGATTAGTGGCACTGTGAGAAATGGGAACTGGGTTGTGACACGAGTGGGTGGCGCATTCTAAGAACTAGAGATCTCTTCCTAACATGGGGAAAGGTAGCCTTCTCCCTGACATGAGGAAAGGTAGAATATGGAGAGTACACTCAATAGGCAAATTGGGCGCTTGCAGCATAAGCAAGCGAACTCGTGTACGACAGTTGAATAACTTGTAATGAAATAGATGTCCGTGCGCTCTATGGCGTATGAGAATTGATCTTGGATGAAGCACGAAAAGGAAAGCAGGTATGCGAGATTGTTCGCTGAACACGAGCGCTTAAAAATTTTGTGCACTGTGTATATGATAGATGAATGATGAGTTTGAATCTTAAAAGATCAACAGTGGGGTACAGTGAAGAAAATTCTTTGTATTTAGCTTTTATGATTTGTGGGTTGTTGTTTTTTTCAAACTCGTAGATAAAATTGTGTCAATCGTGGGTTAGGATAAAAAGGAAAAGAAAGAGAATAAATCTCTCTCTCTCTCTCTCTCTCTCTCTCTCTCTCTCTCTCTCTCTTTCTCTCTCTCTCTCTCTCTCTCTCTCTCTCGGAGAGCGCAGGGTAATGGAATGTATTTGTTATTAATTTTAAAGTCACTTTCCATTGTGCTTATGAGAAAATAAATTAGGTTTGCGAAATTACGTTTAGTTATTTTTCTTCTGCAATGAAATTTTGGTATTTACGTAATTTTTTTACCGTCTCACTCCGGTCATGACAAGTGATATGGTGGGTATAGGGTTGTAAATTATTTTCAAAGATATTCACGTCTCTCATGGTTTACGTTAGGGGTGAAAAGTGATGGAATTTCGTACAGTGAATGAAAGATGTGGAACAGAGTCGCAGGGGTGGAACACAGCTATTCGCTTGCTCACTCTCTGTCGTGCAACAGAGAATGGGAAATGAAACTAGAGGGAACAGAGAAGAACAAAAAAAAAAACTACTTTCTTGGCTGAAGGTGGGTTTCGAATGCAAATTCAACTTAATTAACTTTAAACATCAGCAATGTCTTTACTTTACTTTAATACACAAGGGGGGTCTTTAAATAACTACACTTGCGAATGTTTTTATTGTTACGATAATGGAATGATTTGCGCATGCGCTAAACTGAACACAACGACTCCTCGTCCTGCATCAGATGCCAGAAATCGCTAAACGGTTTCTTTTAGCTACTTACTTATCCCAAAATTTACCACTGACAGAGCAATTGTACACTTTTCTCAGCCTTAGCTGTTCCTGAATAAACTCTTAACTACTTGTTCTCGCTAACACATGCAGTTGTTCCCTAACAAAGCACTTCCTAATTCCTATGTTCATTCGTCTGGCAACAAAACACTTTGCTCCTACACTCGGAAAAATTTCGGACGAGAAATTCGCGTCTACCTATCTGCTTCGCTAATTTAAGAACCCATGCGCTTTCGCCTGTGCTATGGATAAATTCTACAAAAGAGATTTGTTGCGTTTTTCTTTCAAGGAATATTAACCCTGCGTTACTTTGCTGGGGTTTCCAAACATGAGTACTCCCCTGGGGTATTTACTCACCCCAATACAAAAATATTTATAGTTTTACTACTATGTAAAATATAGTCATACTGCTGGTTCAGGATATATCTACAATCCCTGTTGAACAGTTTGCATCGCTTGTAGCTGATTGATATTAATATAAAATAGTACAAGAAAATAAATGATAAAACTAAGGAAAAACTACCAAAATGCTGATTCAGATCACATTTACTTTGAAAATGCCCACAGGATACATCATTTTTTGTGACTTTTTAATATTTTTTTATGAATATTAATTTAAAAAATTACAAAATAAGCAAATCTCCCGTACAAAGTACATTAAATGAAAACTTTATCTAAAGATATAATTATTTATTGAAATTAAGCTTATTATATATTTGTTACATAAACATAAACATGGTTTCTTTATCAAAAGTAAACACAAAATGTTTCCATGAGCTGAAATTAGGCTACAAAGAAAAGTGAGCTCATTACATAGCATTAAATTTGTTGCATAAACTTAACATTATCAAAAAATATTTCCATGAATTGAAATTGAAAAAAAAATCAGTGTGAGCTCATTGCATATAGCATTACTTTCACTCTGATTCACCACTTGCTGTATTTTCGCAATCTATGCAGCTCACAGTCATCTTACTGTGATCCTTACAAACATGTTTACAGCAAGTGCTACATACTGTTTTCACCTTTCGGTCCTTTGACCTGGCGCAAAATACATATCTCTTTGCTTGGCATAGTAATGTCTGTGAGTCTGTTGAGGTTATTGCTTCTGCAGCTTCGGGGGACAGTCTTGCAATCTCTGTTCTGAGACTTTTTGGCAGGCGAATGTTCTGGAGTCTCCTCTTTAGAGTGTCCTCTAATAGCGTCATGCATACTTTCTTGATGAATTTGCAGCGCTTAAGTTTATTCTGTGGGTTGTGAGCATACAGGACATACGAATTTACGCAGACGATGTTCAGGAGAGCAAAGAACACAGTTAGAGGCCAACGCCGTCTGTTTCTGGAAACGCTATTCTTATTCATCATCATGTCGAACACATCTACTCCTCCTTTGGTTGAATTTGATTTCAGGTTTCTTGTCATCACCTGTAGCTTCGTCTATCTTTGCATCATGGTGCATGCTCCTAACGAGCACCACATTTTCTTCTGGTTCCTACTCTTTGGTATGTATGAGACTAATGTAAGGTTGTCTATAAATCCAAACATGCTGTCCACAGGAGATCTATTCTTTGTCACCAAGAATTCTGGGGGAATCTCTCTCTTGTTCTTTCTGAGGGTCCCCACAGCAGTCAAGTTATGGTCACGAAGTAGTGATTCCACTAGTGGATAGCTGGTATGCCAATTATCAAATGTTACATTTCTAGCAGACCCAGAGATGTCAGAAATGAGTCTTGTGATCACGGCCAGTGATGAATTGTATTGCTTATCAGCCTTGAATGGCCCATCTGGCTGTGTTCCGGCATATATCTCCATGTTATATGTATAGAATGTCTTTGCATCACACAGTGCATGTATTTTGATGCCATATTTGGTTGGTTTGCTGGGGATACTGCCAAAAGGGACAATGGCCCCTAAAGGCTACAAGCATTTCATCTATAGTCACAAATTCTGATGGGGTGTAATTCTTTTTGCAATTTTCTACAAACATATGAA
>NC_089741.1:69655788-69663288 GCF_040412425.1 Macrobrachium rosenbergii
CATAAAAGATCGCTTGCGTCAGCACTGGATATGCATTTCCTGAGAGTCTCGATGTGTCAAGTAGATTTTTGTTTTGGGGCGAGGATGACCTCACATATAAAAGGATGTATGAGGGGCAATAAACTTATCACTCTTGTTGTCAGGTTGGCAATGCAACCTAGTTCTGATATCAGGATGACCGTTCGAATCTTGCCTTGGACGTCAAAATTGCTTTAAAATATATGGATATATGTACTTATATATGTATGTATGAATATATATATATATATATATATATATATATATATATATATATATATATATATATATATATATATATATATATATATATATATATATATATATATATATATATATATATATATATATATATATATATATATATATATATATATATATATATATATATATATATATATATATATATATATATATATATATATATATATATATATATATATATATATATATATGATTAGTATCACTTTTGTACGTGATTCATTTATCACACATTACCACAGGTGAAAAATAAGAAACAGGGTGTAGGTCCTGACCAGTTTCGACTTTATTTCCAAGCCATTGACAGAAGGACTGATACAGAGTGTGAGAAGTCACAAATATATATACTACAAGAACAGTACTGACAAACATACACAACCGTTAGAGCCTACATATCCCCACTCAGGTCGGTGTCGAGGTAGGAGTGGCCTTTAAAACTCATTTGGCTAAAAATCACAATAGACTCTCAGGGGACATTGCTGATAAACAGACCATACCCCACCTCAGATCCACACCTGGCAGGTGTCATTGAGGCGGAGTTTAGAAACTCATTAACATTACTACCCCCATACTGTGTTTACAAATATGATAATCCTATTTTCATACATCTCTACTGCCTACCTTAAAGTTTAAACAATTTACAAATTTCTTTTAATATTAAAGGATCAAGTTTATACATCCCTTGACTGATATTCATATTATGGTTGTAACTTTCTTTTATAAAGCTAGATTCAGTGATGTTCCTTTCAGTGCATTATTAGAATATACAATCTTTTTGCCCCTTCCCAGTTGATAGCATGATTGTTCTCACTAACATGTACAAATATACCACTGTTCCCTTGTGCATATCTCACATTTCTTATGCTGTTCAATTCTTTTTCCAGTGCTTTCCCGGTTTGGCCAATATAAAAGTTGTCACAAGACTTACACGGAATTTTATATACACACCCTTTAGTATTGTCTGGGAGTTCTTGATAAGTACATTTTCATTGTTGTATTGTTCTTAAATGCGACATTAACACCAAAATTCTTAAGAAGATGAGGATATCTTTCATATTATTATTATAAGGCAAAACAAGCACATTTTTTTGTGTTGTAAGGTTCTTTCTGGTTTTGATACATAGTCTTTTTGCCCTTCAAATGCACTGTTTAATACACTATCAGGATATTTCAATTTCTTGCCTGCATTCCTAATCTTATCTATTTCATCATCAATATATTCAGGGCTACATACCCGTAATGCTCTTAAAAACATAGATGAAAACACTGACTTTTTAACCTTATTGCTTTGTCCAGAATAGAAATGCACATAGGAAGAAATATTAGTGGGTTTTCTATACACACTATATTTAAACCCACTCCTATTTCTTCGTATGAGGACATCCAAAAACGATAAGCACCCATCATTTTCCATTTCCATCGTGAATTTAATTGATGGTACTAATTGATTTAACTTGGCAAAAAGTTTGTTACATCTTGGTTCCTGGCCATACACAAATTATGTCGTCAACATACCTAAACCATGTTACATTACGTGGGATTATGTTGTTTAATATCTTCTTTTCAAAGAATTCCATATATAAGTTACTTAACACTGGGGATAGAGGGTTTCCCATTGCCATACCAAAATTTTGTGAGTAAAATTTACCGTTAAATTCAAATTTACAATCTTTTACATAATTTAATCAGTTCAATTAAAGTACTTTTAGAAAATGGGATATCCAGCTGTGTGTTCTCTAACAATTCAGATAAAAACGCCGTCAGATCATCTATTGGCACCTTTGTGAATAGTGATACAACATCAAAACTTACAAGCCTGGATTCACTATTAATCTCTACACTATTTAGATTATTTATCAGGTCCACATTATTCTTGATATTTGCATTTGAGATGGTGCCTACTAATGGGTTGAGAATATCTACTAAGTACTTCGCTAGCTTGTATGATGCGGAACCAACTGAACTGATAATTGGCCTGGCAGGAAAGTTTGCTTTGTGAGTTTTTATTGTACCATACATGTATGGTAGTGATGGAGAGGTCACACACAACTTCTTTATAAGGCTTTCGTTACCTTTTAACAGGTTTTTCACTTTCTTATTGAAACCACTATTCACATTGTCTATCGGGTTCTTATTTAGTTCTTTATATGTGTTATCATCACCTAAAAGATTTTGCATTATTTCTATATATTCACTTTTATTTAAAATTACAAGAGCGCCTGATTTATCTGCTTTTGTCATGTGTATATTTTTATCTTTTTTCAGTTCATTGATAGCAACCATAAATCTTTTGGGAACGTTTGTGGTGTCTGATTTTTTCATACCTTCATAGATCACTCCCTTAACCATGTTCACTTCTTCATTCGTTAAATCACTATATTTTTCCAAATTACACAGTCCTTTAGTTATTTCCACACTGTTCTTTCCGCCAGGAGATAAAGCAAAGTTTAAACCGTAGCCTAAGGCACTAGTTACATTTCTATCCAGCTGTTTGTTTGATAAGTTGACGACACATTCATGATTGGCGTTGTTGGTTCAAGGGCTTCTTTCAATCAACAGTTTCATTTTATTATCGTGTTTCCGTTTCAGTTTCCGATACACTTGATTCCTCATCTTCACATGACAATATTCACGTGAGAATCTCTACAATCTGGTGGTATTGAGGCTTCAAAATGTCGTCTTTTTCTCGTGAGATCTTCAAAATTCTTTTTGGTTTCCAATGTTTTGATGTTGATATGTTTTTCCAATATGGCAAGTTGTATTTCACCGAAGGGTTGGTCTTCTAATTTCAGCAAGGAATTGGTTATGACCGATCTTGGTATCACTTGTTCATATATATATATATACTTTACACACACACACACACACACACACACACACACACACACACACACACACATATATATATATATATATATATATATATATATATATATATATATATATATATATATATATATATATACTATATACACACATACACACACACACACACACACACACACACACACACACACACACACACACACATATATATATATATATATATATATATATATATATATATATATATATATATATATATATATATATATATATATATATATATATATATATATATATATATATATATATATATATATATATATATATATATATATATATATATATATATATATATACATATATATATATATATATATATATATATATATATATATATATATATATATATATATATATATATATATATATATATATATATATATATATATATATATATATATATATATATATATATATATATATATATATATATATATATATATATATATATATATATATATATATATATATATATATATATATATATATATATATATATATATATATATATATATATATATATATATATATACATATATATATATATATATATATATATATATATATATATATATATATATATATATATATATATATATATATATATATATACATATATATATATATATATATATATATATATATATATATATATATATATATATATATATATATATATATATATATATATATATATATATATATATATATATATATATATATATATATATATATATATATATATATATATATATATATATATATATATATATATATATATATATATATATATATATATATATATATATATATATATATATATATATATATATATATATATATATATATATATATATATACATATATATGTATATATATATATATATATATATATATATATATATTTATTATTTTGATTTTGTCATTTATATGACAGAAATTAACTTTCATACTTACCTATTTAAATATTTTGCACAGACCAGAAAACTAAACTCGTTCATTCTTTGTGTTCCGAAAGGATGATGCCCTTTAAAAGACGAACCTTCATTGTTATCCTACATCCAGACCCTACTGTCTGTCAGGAACTCATTATACTTTGGCTGCAGGCCTAACGGGGGTAATAGAGACATTCTACGAGGCTTAACACAGATATTCTTTTCAAGCAGAAATGTCTTGTGTGTGTAATTAACAATATGAAAGTCTAGTGGTTGCTAAAAAATGCCAGTTGGTGCTAATAAAATGTACGTTTACATAATCATATCTACTCAGTTTTTCAATATTTAACTAGATTAAGCACACCATTTTAAATAATGAATACCTGAAAACTAAAAAGGATAGTTCAAATTTAGTTTCATTGAGAAACTTTGCAAGAAATTTTGTGAGTTTAGGTGAAAACTGAAGAAGTGTTTAAGACATTCACAGTGCATGGGTTCCAGTTCATTTTTATCAAAAACAGGTTTCTTCATACACACACACACACACACACACACACACACACACACACACACACACACACACACACATATATATATATATATATATATATATATATATATATATATATATATATATATATATATATATATATATATATATAGGCATATTAAAAGTTTGTGAAAAAATTTTTGGAAATGAAAGAAAAGTAATTCTGAGCAGATCATTTTATAGGAAGATATGCCTTTTAAGGCTTCGTTAATCATTGAGGGGAATTTTAAAGTAACCGCTCATCATTAACACTGCTCTCGGGTGAGGAGATAGTTAACGGGACGTCACAGTATCCTGAGAGGAGTAGATAAAGTGAATGCGGCAACTGGATTGCTCATTTTTTAATTATGACTTTTTTCTTGTAAGAAATCTCATTTTAATGATTAGCTTAAAGCAGCACCGTATGGCTTTGCATATCAAGGAAGTAGTGTAAATGTTGTATGGCCACACTTATTTGTTATCCTTGAATTCTAGCGTGTTCTGTTGCCGCCTCATCAAGAAATTGTTGCATCAGGAGTCATGCCTAGGCCGATGCCTATAGCTATTATCTAATAAATATTTTTGATAGAGGAGAGATTAAAAAAAAAAAACACTTTAAATCTCTGATGAGTTTCTAATGAATAAGCCTACCTTTGATGGAGGTGAGATCAATTAGGCTTGTTTTTCTCTTTCTTTTTTTTATTGGTGTCCTATGAATACCATTGATGGAAAGGGAGAAAGTTTCAATGATGTATACATTTATTTTTTTGTTCGGTTTCCAAATAATACATTTTATTCACATCGGCCTAATCGTTCCATCCTCCTTCCTTCACCATCCCTCAAATACCCCTGAATACTCCGACATTCTGTACGCTATATTACTCGCCCGAGAGTCAGAGCTCATGATAAACGGTTTTTATAAAATCCTCTTACCAACAAAAAGAAGCCCTGAGTTGCATGTCTTAATAAGCATTATCTTTCATTTCCTGAAATATTTGCATAAACTTGTGCTATATATATATATATATATATATATATATATATATATATATATATATATATATATATATATATATATATATATATATATATATATATATATATATATATATATATATATATATATATATATATATATATATATATATATATATGTATATATATATATATATATATATATATATATATATATATATATATATATATATATATATATATATATATATATATATATATATATATATATATATATATATATATATATATATATATATATATATATATATATATATATATATATATATATATATATATATATGTATATATATATATATATATATATATATATATATATATATATATATATATATATATATATATATATATATATATATATAGATATATATATATATATATATATATATATATATATATATATATATATATATATATATATATATATATATATATATATATATATATATATATATATATAGTTCATTACTAAGATACTCTAAAACAGAATCTATAGGGACTTTAGTAAAAGAGAACAAACATCAAAACTAACGAATCTATCAGTGGGGCAAAATTACTTCTACATGTAAGTCATGTTGTTTCACTCACTAGGTTGTGCATTTATGATTGTAAGTTTATATTCAATGGTGCATTTTGCCAACAAATATTTGGCATGGCAATGGGCAACCCTTTATCCCCACTCCTCTCAAACTTGTACATGGAATTCTTTGAAAAACGATATTTACCCATCATTTTTACTCCTTTAATGTGGTATAGGGATGTTGACGATATTTTAGCTGTTTTGCCTTCTGGTATTGATGTAATTTGAATAACCAGGTACCATCCATTAAGTTTACTTTAGAATTATAAAAAGACAAGTGCCTGCCTTTCTTAGATGTTTTAATACATAGGAACCATTTCAATGCAAATTCAGTATTTATAGGAAACCAACCAAGAACTTAACTTATGTCCATTTTTATTCAGGTCATCACCTTAACATCAAAATATCAATTTTTTCTTCTATGTTTTTACAAGCCTTGCGCATTGTCAGTCCCCAGTATTTGGATCAAGAAACTGAATACATAAGAAAAATAGGGACAGATTTATGTTATCCTTCACATATACTAGATATTTGTTATAACAAAGCCCACAAAAAGTTTTATAGTGAAAGTAACATGGAGAAAGAAACCCCTATGAACATTCCTAGCTTGCCTTATTTTAGTGGTTTTGAAAACATAAAATCATTGTCAAAACTTTTTAATGTCAACCTCGTTTTTTCCTATAATAACACGCTAAAACGAATGTTAATAAAAAATAGCCCTCAGGAAACTAACAACATAATATATAAAATTCCATGTTTGGATTGCCCTCCTTTCTATATTGGCCATTCTAGCAAAGATTTAGATGTACGTATTAAGCAACGTAAGTATTCAGTCAAAACTGGACAAACATCCAGTGCTATATTCATTCATCTAAGTGAAAACTCTCACAAGATAAATTGGACTGAAAGTTCAGTAATTGCCAGATCGAAAGATATCTCTTCAAGAAATCTATTGGAGTCCGCTATTATCAAGCTTAGTTCTAGCTGCAATTTTAACTTTAGACCTGGCATGTATTATTTTGACCCTTGTATCAGAAAAATGTTCAAGAATGACCTCAAAGATAAAATCACTGACTTAATTGCAAATTAGTTAACTTGTATATATTTTCTATGTATCCGTATTTATAATATAATTTTTTATTTATAAAAATGTTCATCTTGCAACAATTATTATTGTTTGCAAAAAAGAGAATTATTTTGTTGCACCAATATTTTTCGGGTGGTCAGTCACGCCCTTGTATAATCTTTTAATTGTC
>NC_089741.1:69670788-69703288 GCF_040412425.1 Macrobrachium rosenbergii
TTCGTGATAAAATGCTGGAGTTGTTCTGCCATTTGTGGGTGTAGGGCCTTGAAATTTTTGAGCCATTATCCATGGACTTCTTTAGGAACTGGGGCTTTCCAGTTGGGCATTTTCTTTAGTCGGTGATTGACTGTGTCTGTAGTGATTTCAGCTAATCTTTGTTTTATTCTCCCCCTTTCTTCTGCCCTGACTTCCATATGTTTTCACAGTCTCTTACTTGGCTCAGCTTCCTGAATTTCCTGGTGGTTGTCTTCCCCTCTTAGTCTGTATAGTCTTTTCTGGTTGGTTCTGAAGAGTTTGTTCTGTTGGTATACTTTATTCTTTTTCATGTATTGTTGGAAAATATGTGCTTTGGATTTAAGCGTCTGTGGAATATATCTCCTATTGCATTGTTTAATCCCTTCTCCTCTACTTTGTATTTCTCGTTCAGTTTCTCTCTTATTTTCTTGCTTCTTAACCTCTTTTCTGCCACCTCTTTCAGTTCACTCAAGTTAGATCTCATCGCCATGATTTGTTTTTCCATATGCCTTTTCCAAGGGGGTTGCTGATTTGGTTTCTGTTGGGTTGGTCGTGATGGTGGTGTTGGTGTTTGTATCCCCATGGTTCTACTAGTAGTCTTGCTCCTGCATATGCCAGGTTGTTTGTTTTTGTGATACTAATGGTCTGTATTATTGTCATTAATTCCTTAATTTCACTTGTTTTCTCCCCTAGTTTCCTTGTGTTGTAGGCTTTCATGGAGGGGATTTTTGTTCTTTCTGTATCTGGCTTCATCCATTGTCTGACCTTTTCCACTCATCCCAACCTCTGTGTTACATGTTCGGTATTTCCCCACGTGCAGTTGTTTGGTAGTTCATCATTCCTTTCGTCTTCTGTGGTATAATCTCTTAGTTAGTGTTCTTGTCCTTCGTTGCTAGGTGTTATTTCTTTCTCTTTCTGTTGTGGAAAGCCAGTTCTTTCCATTTATATTTCTTACTTGGTCTGCCAGGCTCTCTTCTGTTTGAGGGGTGTTATATCTTTCATTCCAGATGTTGACCAATCTTCTTCTATATCTGTATGTTGAGTTGCTTATGATGTGGCATCTCCATATTTTCTTATTTTCTTCTCTTGTCCATTTCTTCTTCTTTTGGTTTGCCTCTGCAGCCCCAGTCTCTGGTTACTGGTTACTGTCGTTGTGGTGGTCATTTGCGGGATGACGAAATCCAAGTACCTGACCGTCCTCCCCGCTCACTGGGCTGTATACCTGGCTGCAGGACAAAGGTCCTCTGTTGCCAGAGGTAACATTTACGTTGTTGTCGTTTAATCTTTCATTTCTTTCCATCATTGCTGAGTTTTGCTATTTAACCCATGGCTGGACCTTATCCCATGAGGGATAGGTACTCATTTACAGCTGAGTAGACTGAGGAAATTGTGGTAAAGATCCTTTCCCAAGGAATCAACGCCGAGGTGAGAGGGCCACCCATCCAGAGACTGACCAACCCCAATGTTGCTTGACCAGTCCAGCGATGAGCTAAAACACTCTGCCACGGCGCCCGCATTATTATTATTATTATTATTATTATTATTATTATTATTATTATTATTATTATTATTATTATTATTATTATTATTATTAATGTTGTATGTTAAATGTGTAAAAAAATTATCAACTTTGAAAGAGCAAGTATACGTCAAAAAAGGAGAAACGAAACTCCAAAGAAAAGTTTTGCATAACCTTCAGCAATCAGTTTTAGAAGTAAAACACTTAGATTACATAAAACGTTCATACAGATGTTAAATCTGAGAGGGAGGGTCATGAGTTTAGGCAACAGGAAAATGGAAATTTTTTAAAAATTATAACTAAGATGAGTTGCATTTACCATGACCTTAGAAGAATTGGTGCCCATTAGGGAAGTGGTACCGTCAGTGCACTTCAATTGGTGAGCTGTAGGGATTATAAAAACAAGTAAAAAATGCGCCGAAGTTTTTCCGGCGCAATCGAGTTTTCTGCACAACGTATACTGAAACTTTCAGCCACAGCCCGGTGGTAGCCTGTCCTGTAGCGTTGCTAGGCGCAGCATCATGGCTAATTTTAACCTTAAATAAAACAAATAAAAAATGCTCCGAAGAATCATCGGCGCAATCGAGTTTTCTGTTCATTGTATGATCAAGGCCACTGAAAATAGATCTATCTGCCGGTGGTCTAAGTATAATGCTGTATGAGCCGTGGCCCATGAAACTTTAACCACGTTCCAGTGGTGGCCTGGCCTATATCGTTGCCAGACGCACGATTATGGCTAAATTTAACCTTAAATTAAATAAAAAACTACTGAGGCTAGAGGACTGCAGTTTGGTATGTTTGATGATACCAATTTGCAGGCCTCTAGCCTCAGTAGTTTTTAAGATCTGAGGGCGGACAGAAAGAGTGCAGACGGACAGACAAAGCCATCTCAATAGTTTTTTTTTACAGGAGACTAAAAGTACTTCTAATTTAGAAAGAGGCTCTAGCCGTTGACTGGATTCAGTGCGCTGGTCCCATACGTACTATAATCCAGTATCAGATGTTCATCTTTACAACACAATAAATCCAGTAACAGTAGTGCCCGTCATATATTTGCTCTCGCTGAAATTTATTTAGTTTTAAATCCTCACCGTTATTATTTTCGATGAAAATTTAAATAAACCTAGAAACGTGGCATATGTTTTGACGAACGCTTCTAGTTTTCCTATTAACCAAGGCAGGCCATTAATGGGACGGTTAAGCTCCTTAGCCCTGAAGAAATTGAGGATTTTTCTGCAAGATACCGTTCTCAAAGCGCCACCGCTTGATACACCATTGACAGACTTGGACCACTTCGATAAGTTCTTTGTGAAATACTACAAAATTTCTGCATTAGAAAAAAATCTTACGCATGAAAAGAGTCCATTGTTGTTATGGAAAATCTAGGATTTACATTAAGCCAAGAGTCGTTTCATAAAGAAAAAAAAAAAAAAAAAAAAAAAAAAAAAACTTAAAACGTAGTAAAGGAAAAATAATAAGAAAATAAAAATACATGACGTAAAAAAGACGGTTGCATACAGAATGAAAATAAAGAAGTTTGAAAAATAAAAGGTACATTTAACTGAAATATAATAGGTGAAACAGCTTTCGTATTTTTCTTAGTGCTTTTGCATATTTTGAAATATATGTGAAATTACATAGTTACATATAAAGGAAAATCAACTAGTATGAGAAAACTAATACATTTGCATAGCAGCACGTTTAATCAATATAAAAACGTGAAGCTAAAGGGTTAAATCCTAATTTACAGGGCGATTATAAGAACGAATTTGAGTATTTCGAGAGGAAAAAGTCTTCTCTTGATAAGGATAGGATTTAAAGGACGAGGAAGAAGACGCAACAGCGTATGGGGTCAAGAAAACAGACAGAATCTCTTCCTAAATTTGTTGCACTATAGTAAATGGTATTTCAGCGTCCAGTCGGCCCCTTGCTGCTCCTGTTGTTTAGACTTCGCCTTAACCCACATTCCAGTTTCCTAGTGGTCTAACCACTAAAATCCCCTCTTTCGTTGTCTGAAACTTCATAAATAAAATAATCAGAATAATGGATGACATGATTCACTAGTTTACGCCACAAGGAGCAAGAGACAGAGAGAGAGAGACAAACAGATAGACAGACAGACAGACCTATAGACAGACGGACAGACAGGCTCACAGACATACAAACTGATGACAAGATACTGCAGTAAACTTGAAGCAAAATGAGTTGAGTATAACCTTTCCTGACATCTTCTCCATATGAGCACTTATTATCAATATTCCATGAAACGCCAAAGGCGAATTTGTCTTAAAGACATTTCCTCTCGTGTAATGATCCCCTTCGACTATAAATGTCGCAGACGCGTGGAGTTTTAATAAAGTTTTAATTGTCCGACAGACACCGTACGCTAGGAGACTATTCTGACATTTCAGACTAATTCAAGCATCAAAAGTCTAGATCATAGTACCTCTTACTTAGGTAAGTTTAAGAGGTGATTTCGCTTTTCACAAAAAATTAAATCTTACTAAATCAGTGAGTTTGAATAATCTTTTTACATAGTGACACTGAAACAAATGATAGCATGTAACTGGGACTCCAGAGATGCAATGACCCTGTCTGATTTTATGATTAAATTATATGACGATCTCTGCTGTACAGATATTTTAATATAGAAACTGGAAAAACCATATGACAAGGTATAATTGAAATGGAAAACATTCTAAATATATTAAGATTTTATGTTTCTGGGTAATCTTTTAATTTCTTTCTTCTTTTTTACCATGTAGCATAGAAGAAAAATGGATAAATAAGTAAACAGTGCTGATTTCCTTAATTACTTTTTTTATAGTAAAAAATGAATTTAATGGAAAAAAGACGTCCTCTTCCACCATTTAAGAATTCCAGACCTTAGCAGTGAAGGCAAATAAGCTTATCCAACTAGGTAATCCAAAAATACCTTATATCCAAAGAATAAATATGGGAATTTATGGAGTGGCTGGCGCATTGTTGTTATTTGAGGAACGGTTCCAAAACTCGCACCTGTGAAGCATGTTAAGTGTAGCCAGTGGGGGAACTGGGCGACAAAATTTGTTCGTCAGTTTTGAAATAATATGTAGAAATACTTACAGCTAAGGGCCGAAGAGATGCTGCGAATACCCTGAGTAAAGCATGCAGTACGATGTATAAATTGCGCTGATGGCACTAAGCCCCTACAGGGATGTGGTGGAAGTAAAAGTTAAGTATATCTTAGTTTAACCAGACCACTGAGCTGATTAACAGCTCTCCTAGGGCTGGCCCGAAGGATTAGATTTATTTTTACGTGGCTAAGAACCAACTGGTTACTTAGCAACGGGACCTACAGCTTATTGTGGAATCCGAACCACATTAGATTTGTGTATAGCAGATTTGAAATGCAATTTTGGTTTTCTGTAAAAGAACACTGCTGAGATGGCCATTTGTCTGTCCATCCGCACTTTTTTTTCTGTCCGCTCTCAGTTCTTAAAAACTACTGAGGCGATAGGGCTGCAATTTGGTATGTTGATCATCCATCCTCTAATCATCAAACATACCAACTGCAGCCCTCTAGCCTCATTAGTTTTGATTTTATTTAAGGTTAAAGCTAGCCATGATTGTACGTCTGGCACCGCCATAGATGCCAACAACACGGGTCACTAGCGGGCCGTGGCTGAAAGTTTCATGGGCCGCGGCTGAGAGTTTCAGACAGCATTAAACGCTGAACAGAAGACTCGAAGTATTTTTTACTTGTTTATTATTATCAATTATGCTACCTAGTTCTAAGTATCTGAACTTTAAATCATTGGGCGTGTCATATGGCAACATAGTTCTTCAAAAATGTGAAGTTCAATAAGTCTACCTTCGGTAATAGGAATTTATTGCGCACTCAAGACCGCTCATTTGTCTATGCCCAGCAAAGCAGCTATAACTTTTAATATGAAATCTCCAAACGTGCAGGCGCACACATGTTCATTCACCCAGATATCTAGAAGTTCGTATATATATATATATATATGTATATATATATATATATATATATATATATATATATATATATATATATATATATATATATATATATATATATATATATATATATATATATATATATATATAGTATTTCACCGCTTTTTCCAGCATTGTTCAACAAATTAATAACAGTTCCTTTTTGGATGTTGTTCAAAAACCATGAAATACGATCTTGCTTACGCTCACCGATTACGTCTATTTGCAAAACCATCAGAATTTTGTTTGCGTCTTTTAAAGTTATTTTTTATTTAAACAAAATCCTCTGCAGGAATCCATTGGAACAACCTTAAAATTATTTCAGAAACTTCCGATCACCTCAAGATGAATGTGGCAAAGTCCATTACCGCCTCAGGGATTATGCTTCCCTGGAGAACGCCCAGGTCATGGCTTCGAGAAAGTTTTCAGTGACGGCGCTCCATTTAGAGAGAGGAAACAAAAAAGATAAAGTCAGGTGCTCTCTCTCTCTCTCTCTCTCTCTCTCTCTCTCTCTCTCTAATAGGAGTGAATAACTTTTACGTGCAAATTTTCGTTTTGAAGAAATGAAATGCTACCTTTAGCAAAAGATGCTTGCCACTCTTAACTACTATGATGCCTATTATGTCTTTTAACATGTAAGATATCTCACTGATACGCACTAAAATCTCCGTTTTTTTTTTTTTTTTTTTTTACCGAGGCGCATTTGTAAAGACTCGCAGGGGTGCCCTTTTAGCTCGGAAAAGTTTCCTGCTAACTGATTGGTTGCAAGTATTTTGTCCGAATAGCATCATTGTTTTCAAATAATTACCAAGTAATGTGAATCGAAACTTATGCACTAACCTAAATTTCTCCCTCAGGTATATGTTTTGTCAATAAATAATGTTAACGAATAAAGAGATAATAAAGCATTGTGATGATAAGTCTTAATTTAATAACAACACCCGCCGAAGTCAACGACAGGAGCTTGTTGTCGGATGCACGCTGCATATTTTTTTTTTTACTTTTCACATATTTTAACACCAATTGGGATAAATTACACTAAGCATAAGAAAAATATGTTATTAGAAACTTTCTTTGAATACCAGAATCTACTAAACACGTGCCATTAATAAAACTCGGTATTGGTGAAAACTTCTGGGGAGGTAAAAGGAACAGCCTGTGGCATTAGATAAAGTTTAGATAAAATTACCTAGATAGGTAGGCCTAGTTATTCATATGGTATCTACATGCCAGCAAATGTTGATGGGCAAGAAAACTTTTCAGATACATATCATCTTTTATAGGGTTTTGTGCTGAACCCTTTTGTTATATCATTATGATAAATATGATGATAAATATGAAAACACTATTTTTTCTTTTACATAATAATAATGTACTTCCCTTATTATGGCTTTATTTCTTGCACACATTTCAAACTATGTTAGCCTATGTCTGTGTGTCTTACACCATTTTTTGACAATTGCAATAAATTTTGCTGAGTTAAGGTAAGGAGTAACAGTGGCTGATGCTTGATATACGTTATGCTACTGTAGGTGTATGTAGGCCTATGATGTAAATTCGTATAGAAAGGATTTGCTAATTTTGTCATAAATATATAGATTCTATTAATAGTACTATTTTCGGTTTGAGGATGCTGTAGTGTTCCATGAATTGCATAAAAATCATAATTAAACGAATTCATAATTTCACCGAGTGACAACCGCTATACCCCTCCCCCTCCCTTCCATCCCCGCCTCGGTATTTGACAGTAGACGCATATAGCCTACTAATCCTTAAAATGTATATGTGTATAGTACATTTTCTACTCAGTCACATATTCTTTTACTTCTCAAAATATCCGCAGAAACTCGTGTTAACCTTATATGTGTCCTGAACAGAAGGCAAAATAAGGAAAAATAAGTTTTCTTATCTTGCATTGTCTGCTGTAACTTACACGAAAGAGTAAGTTGTTAATTTCTGCGAAATATATTTTTATTAGTGTGCACCTAAAAAAAGAAGCATAGAAACTATTTAATTGCAGATATAGCCATTAAAGTAATCTCAATAACATAACACTGATTTCAACATTTACATAAATCAGGAAAATGCTGCAATGACAATCACCTGTGATAGTTTTCCTGCCAGGCCGCCACAGGCTGTTTCTTTACCTCCCAGAAGTTTTCACCAATAGCGAGTTTTATTAATTCCATGTTTTTAGTAGATTCTGGTATTCAAAGAAAGTTTATAATAACATGTTTTTCTTATGCTTAGTGTAATTTATCTCAATTGGTGTTAAAATATGTGAAAAGTAAAAAAATTATGAAACGTGCATCCGAAAACAAGACTGTCGTTGACTTCGGCGGGTGTTGTTATTAAATTTAGACTTACCATCATAATACTTTATTATCTCTTTATTCGTTAACATTATTTATTGACAAAACATATATCTGAGGGAGAAATTTAGGTTAGTGCATAAGTTTCGATTCACATTATTTGGAAATTATTTGAAAACAACGATGCTATTCGGACAAAATACTTGCAACCAATCAGTTAGCAGGAAACTTTTCCGAGCTAAAAGGGCACCCCTGCGAGTCTGCACAAATGCGCCTCGGTAAAAAAAACCGAGTTTTACCGGTTCTAATGGATTAAAGTAGGTGCTGATGCAAGTCGCCTATGGTTGATACATGCTCTCTATTATGTCCTCTTCGAGGAGAAGGAGTAGGATAAAGTTCAACGCTATAACTTCCACAATGCAACCACGAAGACTGTAGATTTTTTCAGTGTCATAAATTCATACTACCTCTGCTAAAAAAAAAAAAAAAGGACTAATCCTAACTCGGGTAACGTTTTATTTCAAACAAAGTTTTAACATTTTTCGGTGGTAAATTGTTAAAAACGCTCAAGTGATAATCGGCCGGAAGTGAGTGTTACGAAAGTATGTAGAGGGTGCCAGTGTCACAGCACTGCACATGTTTCAGACCTGTCAATGGGTTAGCTGATCAGCTAAAGCTCAGTGACTCTGCTGCTGTCGTATATTGAAATTTAGGCTATTTCTTTATTCATTTTATTCAAAAGTAAGATGGATATGCTAGTCACTGGAAGGCTTTCTTGACTGCGTCCACTTTACAAATATGAAAAAACCTTCTTTCTTTTTTTTTTCACTATTGAAGAATAAATAATTTTTCCCCTTGTTTGTGGAAAAAAATCTTACTTACCCGAATAGATATCATCAAGCCTTCAGATTTTACATGCTAAAACAGTGGAAATGGACGCTTGACGTTTCTTTTAACCGACAAATATACCTACGAAGAAAAATGTTCCAGTCAAAGGTCATATGAAGTCTCCTCTTAGGAAATAAAAGCATTAATTAAACAAGATAAACATAACTATTAGGAATGAATTAAATAGCTAGAAAAAAAATAAAGTAGCCATTATATAAAGTTTTTTGTTTTATAATTATCGTCATCATTATTGTCATCGTTGACCCCAATGCCGTGCGACCTAGGGAAGCATAAAACCTGCTCATTATGTAACAGAATGTGGCAAAGATGTTCCTCAAGTTGAAAAACTAGGGTAACTGATACGGAAATTGTCACTAGTATTGGAGACACCAAATCTTTTGACCAAAAAATTCAGTAAGAGCTGCGTTAAAAAAATATCCGACCTTTATTCATAAAAAAATACTCGTATTCAGATACAACAATCTTACACTAATCTCCTACAAAGCAGTCCCCATGGGCTGCCAAACACTTATCCCAACGGTTCTACTGTCTCACTGCCGGAAGCAGTGCTGGAACGCCTCTTTTTAGATGGTGTACAGCTGGTCCTTCACATTCTGCATGATGTCTTCTCTGGACTGAAATCTAGTCTTCTTCAGGAGCATTTTCAGCTTTGGGGAAAGCCAGAAGTCACACAGAGTCATGTCAGGAGGGTAGTGAGACTGATGAAGTATAGGTGTGTTGTGTTTGGCCAGGAAACTCTGTGTCAAATGTGAAGAATGGATGGGTGCATTATCGTGATGGAGCTTCCAATTCTTCAGAGAGAGAGAGAGAGAGAGAGAGAGAGAGAGAGAGAGAGAGAGAGAGAGAGAGAGAGAGAGAGAGCGAATGAAAAGTTCTGAGAAAAGCTGTAAGTTTGTGGGCGTGACTTCTGGCTTTTCCCCAAAGCTGAAAATGCTCCTGAAAGGGACCAGATTTCAGTTCAGAGAAGACATCATGCAGAAGGACAGACCAGCTACGCGCCATCTCAAAAGAGGCATTCCAACACTGCTTCCAAAAGTGGCAGAACCGTTGGGAGAAGGATGTGGCGGCCCAAGGGGACTACTTTGAAGGAGATTAGTGTAAGATTGTTGTATCTGAATACAAGTATTTTTTATGAATAAAGGTCGGATACTTTTTGAACACACCTAGTAACTTCATAAGCTATTTCTATCATTATACTTCTGATAGTTTGCATGTGAATCCCCATTTTTTTTTATCGCTACCCTATAAAAATTACTATAGAAATAATGATACTATTGTAAAAGAGAAGAAATAATTAAATATAAATTCTAGTAAAACACCAATAAATCCATACCAGCTAGAAGGGCCAACCAAAAAATCAAATTAGTTGTTGGAATCATGTGGTTCAAAAGAGATTAATGTTTCCTTTCGTTAGTGAGATCTTTCTCTCACTTTAACTGAAGGTCTTCGCTGGAAGGCCATTTATAAAAATAGATGGAGAGGTCAGTCTACTACTATGCAAACTATTTCCAAAGGGAATTCAAGTTTTCCAACAGCAATTAAGATAATGAAATGGTAAGGGAAAAGTTTAAAGGCTGCAAATTGCGTAAGTAAGTCCCTAAAAGTATGCGTAATAACAAATTTTTTCTTGCTGTTAATACATAAACACCAGTCGAGATATCATAAATTAAACATTAAGATCATCAGACATCAATTTTCATATTATTATAAATATTGCTGGTCGACCTCCCTTCCTTGCCTCTTAGTAGAATGATGAATTAATTTTCTATTAAAGCTAGGAAGACAATGAAGATTTCTCACATGAGAAAGAGTAAAGTGAGAAGAAGCAGGAGTTGTTTTGAAACTAAGATCGCCAATCGATGAAGGGTGGGAATTTTAACTCATAATCGTCATAAAGAGGGATAGCTATTGCTAGGACAGACCTCAGATATACTGTTCCCAAAACCTACTTTTCTTTGACCTTTGTAATGGTGAGCTTTTGCTATTTTCCAGACGAGACCCGTGACCAAGCCCAAAGTAGGCTTCGGGGAAGTACGTGAAGACGAGTGACCAAAGCTAACCCCACATCACGAGACTCTCAGTCCAGCTATGATCACAAAACGGATGTGCTCAGGGCTTTCTCTGAGCACTCTTTGTTCATCCCCACTTTGTCTCCATCACGTGGGGCTATTGTTCTTCCAAACGGACCAAGGAATATTAATGCAACTGATCCTTGCATTATTTAACCCAGCGGTAAGTCGGATTGTGACAATTACCACCAGATTTCTTTCCCTTCGGCTGAATCTCTCTTTTTCCTTGTTCAAATTTCCATGTCTTAAACAGTCCCTAACTAAGAAACCCTAGTAAAGTATATCCCATTTATGAAGTCATATATTAAGTGCATTCATTGTTGTCTAGTGAAATTAAATAACTTGCCCTCCATGGTGTTAAAAGTATTGTTCTTGATATAAGATTCATCCCTTGTGATTAATTAATGACGGGTAAAAGATTCTTTAGTGCAAGATCGTTATCTGGATACTTGTTTTCCAGACGTGTGTATACCTTGAGCCTGGAAATTCCCTATTGCTTGGAGAAAAATCTGCATCATCAGGGCCATAAAGCCACAGTTCAACGTTCACTGCATTCAGCTGCCTTATAATGGTGATTGAAGAGGCTTATTAAATCGGTTACGATCATTCCCATTTAGCACTGCGGTATCTGTCCTGATTAGGACTAATATTTTGAGCTGCTGTTAGCGCCTGTAAATAACCCATTTCCTTTTATTTTACTTTTGTTGAAACTAGTTTTCCAGTAAGTTTATTTAATTAATGCACGTGCTTGTGTAATAAACTTATATTTTGTGATACTAGTTTTCAGCTGGTAACCTAATCCATTTCATTATCTGTCCTCTAGAGCTTTATTTGTCCTTATCTGGGAGAATTACGTGGGTCTTAGGTAAAACAAGGCAATATTACTCCAGTTAATCAATTATTAAAGTGAATAACCGAGCGACCCACGTAATAATAGATAATTACATACAGATTACAACAAAATCGTTATATACAAAAATTTCAGTGCATCTGAATACCTACAAGGCCGCCTATGTTAAGGTCTTCATTTAAAAGTATACAAGATGGTCAGCTATGAGGGTGACAAGTTTGTTTGAAGATTTGTAACTTTCAGGAACACTCGTCAGTAAAGTACCGGAAGAACTTTCGAACTGAAGAATGGTTGTAATATTTATTTATGTATAATAAATGTGGGTAGAAGTATAATGGAAAAATACAAGACAAAGACGTTGAAACTTAATTTTTGGAAGGAAATAATCTTTCTGACTCGTTTACCAAAGAAATATCTATACTTGGACCCTGGGTCATTGACTTGAGAGTGAAGCTTCCAAAGAATTTGGTGCTCATTTGAAAGAAGTGACAGAGAGTGATAGGAAATACAACAAGAAGACATCAGTTATTAGGAGAGTATACAGTAGATATTTCTTTTGTAACCGAGTCGGAAAGATTATTTCTTCCCAAAAATTAAGTTACTGCGTGATTATCTTTTGTATTTTTCCATAATACTTCTATCCACATTTATTATACATAAATATTACAATCATTCTTTAATTCGAAATTTCCTCAGGCATTTTACTGACGAGTAATCCTGAAAGTTACAAAATCTTCCAAACAAAGCTGTCACCCTTGTAACTGACAATCTTGTTTACCTTTATATGAGGAACTTAACATAGGCGGCCAAAGTGATTGTATATCTTTATTTGTTGTAGGTATACAGATACAATGAAATTACTGTATATAATACTCTTGTTGTAATCTGTATGTAATTATCTATGAAAACTGAAGCCTGATTATCTTAATGTTTAATTTACGATACCTCGGCATCTTCATCATTTCCTCCTCGACTGGTGTTCCTTTCTGTATTAACACACACACACACACACACACACACACACACACACACACACACACACACACACACACACACACACACACACACATATATATATATATATATATATATATATATATATATATATATATATATATATATATATATATATATATATATATATATATATATATATATATGTATATATAATTGTGCAGATCAAATATAAGTAAGCAAAGTAAAAGATCTTTGGCTTGAGTTTGAAAATGTAAACCATCTGCAGTCAGAATGAAGTAAATAATAATACGGAATTCGCCTTCACATTTCTTTGCATCCGCATTCGTTCTTCGAAGTTTTACTTCGTAAGTAGGGCGGCACAGGTTAAGAAAGAGAGTGCGAACTACAAAACAATTCACATATTCTGTTTCGTTAATTGTTTATGGTTCTCAAATATTTGTTTATCAGTTAAAATACCTAATACCCGACTGCAACCGAAACCATTAAAGGAAAAATTCAATTATTTACAGTAATATTTAACTTAATTGATGCACTTTTATTAAGTCAAAAAGACCTACTGATCCCATGATTATATCTAAACAATTATCTCATATGAGCATCTTTGATGTTAACAAGCCTTAATTTGCCTTTAATGAAAACAAGGGACAAAAAGCTATTCTGCCAGAGTACTGAAATGACGGATAAAGAAAAAAAGCAATGTAATTTCGTTTATCATTTCCATTCAAAAAAAAAAATAAGCGACTAAGGTTCAGAAAAATGTAAAATAATGCAGAACAAAATAATCAGAGCAATGACCTGTCACTAACGCATCTGTATGTGATGGTACTACTTTTAGCGGTAAATAATATAATTTTGAAAATGCTGCTGGCTGTGAACTGTAACGGGATCATCTCTTTATGAAAATCATTATTTCTGTACCATATGCTATAATAGCAAGAAATATAATAGTCTGTTGAGCTAATCAGTTTTGTTAATTGTAAAAATAATTAATAATACCGATAATTATCATGTTAAACTGTCACGATATAATCAAAATGTCACATTATTTTTTTCAGGTAAATTCACGATCTTTTAGAGCGGTGTATATATATTTATAAGTTTTACTAGTGTCTGACACCACTTGTCAAGAAATCTAGAATTTATAAAAAAAAAATAGATATATCTATATTAAACTCAGAGCGCAAAATATCTAAATTTTTCAATATAACTGAACACCTTCAACTCCAGTGGAATCGGATATCTTACAAAATACAGCAAATAAAAAGACATTGTATGACAAACCTAAAGATTCTGAACGATTGGCCAAAATGCCAGGCACTGTAGCAATGTATAAGGGCCAGAGAATCCCATCAGCCAAACCTGCAATCAGAAATGATCCGTCAAAGGCTTGCAGCCGACTGGTTAGTTCTATGGAGACAGAGACTGGAAAAGAAAGTCATCTCCATAAAGATATCAGGAATACTCGTCATTAAACGGAGTTCAAATGATAGAAAAGAAACGTCTTGGAAACGATAAAAGGACATCAAAGAAAAAGCTTCAGCACCATGTAATAAATCCTAAAAGGACGAAGAGTATAGGTGGGATAGAGACCTGAAGAGAGAGAGAGAGAGAGAGAGAGAGAGAGAGAGAGAGAGAGATGCCATTGCATGTGTGCGGTCTGAATGAAAATGATTCCTAATTTGTCGCTGCTTCTCGGTCTCAGAGCACTGCTCTTTGGCTTTTTGCTCTGAATTTGCTATTCTAAAGAACAACCTGTCCCTCTTAAATACTTTTCTCAGTTTTACGCATCTTCTCTTTTGTCCTTCATAAAACTTTCAATTCCTTCAGCCAAGCACTACTCTATACATATATCTATCTTTGATGTTTCTCAAACCTTTCCACCAGTCAACCGGCAGATGGAAAACTCAAAAAGAAAGTCCAGCAGATGGAATTCCTGAAAGAGATCAAAGGCGAAGTCGTCCAGTCACGGCTGAAGTTTGAAGCCTGAATCGGCCGTGCTTTCCATGCTTCATGAGGTTTAGGCCTCACAAATAATCTTAAAAATAATAGATAGCTTACTTCTTTTCTTTAATGGACATTAGAAAATTAGCTAAGCATGATTCAAGAAACATTGCTTGACAAATATCAGGAAAACTGATAACAAATATCTCAAGAAAGGAAATAATTATTTATTACAGTAAAAAAAAATAAGCATTCGTGACTAAAATGGTTCCAAGCACTGAATTGTATATAATAGACAGGAAATGTTTCAAGTAAAAGTTTTTAGTCTTAACCATAACAATAAATCGGTGTCCTTTATTCCTTCCACCGTTGGACTGTGGAACAGCCTCCCAGAGGATGTCGTGCAGTTGGAACTTCAGAAGTTTAAGCGAAGATGCAATGCATTACAACCCTAATTCTGTTCTCCTTCCATTTTAATACATTTCTATCTATTTATTCATTTTTAGTATATGTTTTTTTAATAAGTGGGATATCTTCTTTATCTATTTCCTTTTACCTCCTCTTTCTTCTTCCTAATGAACATCATATTCTTTAGAAGCTTGAATTTTAAGTCAACGGCCCTTATGGGCTTCTTCCATATGAATAGGTTTCATCTTCTAAATAATAATAATAATAATAATAATAATAATAATAATAATAATAATAATAATAATAATAATAATAATAATTGAAAGAAACGAAGATTAGAAATATGAAGGTGAATTAATGTTTCTGGCAAAAGAATGAATAAATGCGTTAACATACAAAATTCTTTTAAGACGATATTAAAACATTGGAAACGAAGCACAAACGAGGGAAAGGGCAATTATGAAGAAAAAATACGAAAATTATTTACCAATTCGAAAGAATATAAAAAACTAACAAAACATAAAAAAAAAATAAACTGAATAAGCATTTTCGACGTTCCCTAAGAATGGAGAGTGAAAATCAACATTTTAAGAGATTTTTTTTCATACTGACATATTACAATTCCTTACAGCTCATAATGACTAAGCAGTCAACGAAATCATTACGTTCCAAAAGAATCAGATAAAAATATACTATTTGCATTGTAACTGATAAGATTATCATAATAATTAATAAGGAAGAAAATATGGAAAATAATATATCAATATTTTAAGCGTGTGAGAAAAGAAAGGAAATTATAACACTAATTAGAAATAAAGCGAAATTGTTATGATTAAGAAGACAAGAAAAGAAACTCGATACGGTGAGGGGATAGAGAGTCAAGAACAAAGAACAAAGGATAATCATTATCAAAAAGAATTATAACGATGTATGCTCAGGGAATAAATTCTCAGAGCATAAGAATTATATATATATATATATATATATATATATATATATATATATATATATATATATATATATATATATATATATATATATATATATATATATATATATATATATATATATATATATATATATATATATATATATATATATATATATATATATATATATATATATATATATATATATATATATATATATATATATATATATATATATATATATATATATATATATATATATACATATATATATATAAACTTTTCCTTGAAGTCTATATGACTGAGCCTTTTCTTCCCATTTTTTTCTGTTACGTTAATTTTGCTGACTACGTTCTTCCTTTATTCAAGTACTAATTCCAAAAGCCTTGGTCTTTTTAGTTTTCCGTAAAAGAAAACTATTGGGTCGGCTTTGTCTGTCCGTCCGCACTTAATTCCGTCCGCACTTTTTCTATCCGTCCTCAGATCTTAAAACCTACTGAGGCTAGAGGGCTGCAAATTGGTATGTTGATCATCAGGCCTCCAATCATCAAACATACCAAATTTCAGCCCTCTAGCCTCAGTAGTTTTTATTTTATTTAAGGTTAAATTTACCCATAATCGTGCATCTGGCAACGATATAGGACAGGTAACCACTGGGCTTTGGTTAAAGACCACCGAAATACAGATGTTTTCGGTTGCCTTGATTAAACTCTGTGCAGAAAACCCGATTGCGCCGAAGAAACTTCGGCGCATTTTTTACTTGCTTTATGATGCCTTTCGTTTCATTCAATGAAAATACCTGTTTGTTTATTCCGTTTTTTTTTTTTTTTTTTTTTAATAAGAGTATGGAACCGTTTTTTCTTCTGATTCTTTATCAAATCATTATTGTTTTTCTTCCTAATCTTTCAATTTTTCAATCAGGCTATCATCAGCGACATTTTTTGCCAGCAAAGTATAGAACTGCTTTGTATTCCTTCCCAGTGTTTATCTGTTCTCTTTCTTCTTAAGCACCTTTTTTTCATTCAGCCCACGGGTAATGACATTTTGCATTCAATTGTGCTTTTTTTATTGGTAAATATGCAGTATCTTTTCTATTTCGTTTTCTAATTTACTTTTTAAATGGGAAATATTTCTTTCTAATTTTGTGTTTTTAGTTCTCTCGGTCTACTGAACTAATTTACTTTTTCTTACATGTTTCTTATTTAGGAATTAAGTTGAGTATCGCATCTGGTTCCGCAATCAGTAAAAGAATCCATTATAAATACAGAACAACCCACCATTGACGATTTATCCCATAAGTGAAAAAAAGCGCCCCTCCCACAAAAAAAAATGAAGACTAAGGCAAAGTTACTTTTGAAAAATATAAGTTCTTTTCTAGACAAGAAAAAAGACAAGATTTGACTCTTTATATGTTCGCTGATATAAGTCTGGTTTTTAGCGTTACACCAACTCCGATTGCTTCCTTATATTCCGTTTCATTTCATTTCTTATCTCTAGGAATCTTAAACTAAAAGGGAACTTTATACCTGAATGAAGTATTCTTTACTAAGCTACCTTTTATTTTTCATTTTTTTACGAGAGATCTACATCACGAAACAAGAGAGAGAGAGAGAGAGAGAGAAACAGTCTGGGTAAGGAAACAGTGTTTTTGGCCATTTTCAACGCCTTTTGAAATGTTATAGTGATTCTCCTCAGGGTACGTCTGGCTCTTCCAACTCTTCTGCTTCCCAGAGGAGCCCAGCTGACTATATTGCGCTCTAGTCTGCGGTGATAGAACGTAAAGGGTTAGTCCAAGCAACCTCCATCTCCCCTTCACCATTTCGTTCTCTTCACATGAGACTCCAGTATTCATTTTCCCCTACCATCTTACTCCTAAAACTTTTTTTTAATATTATTCGTTGACAGACAAACTCATTATTTATAGTTCATCTCTGTACAGTAATAAATATCGCATTAGATTATGTATAATACAGTATCATATTCGTGTGCAATTTCTATTCACTTGATTTCTGACTCCTATTCCTTACATGTTTTCACCAAATTACAACTCAAGAGCATTCCTTTGTGAATACTAGGTCTCATGGCTTGGCATTTCTTTGTTTTATCTTGAGCCCCATCTTTTTAGATATATGGCGCATTGTATTAAACAAATGAAACCTTTTGGTGTGTTGCTGACTGAAACAACATCACTTAATCATGTATATATTGTAACTATGTCAGTTTTCTAGCATTAACTATCTTCTTCTTGGACATCTCCAATGTGGTGAAATGTGCTGCTCCAATTGATATTTACCTAAATTCAAGCCTAACAGTGACGAGCGTAGCAGAAACGGGGCCAGAAATTGAAAAGTAAATAGATCACTGGGACTACTAATATATGTTACAGAGAGAGACCACTACCGAAACTGTTATTGAGGCTATCACGAAGAGTATAACCACACGGTCTTGTAACTAAGAGTAAGTGTATTCGAGAGAAAGAAAGTGAAACTGGTTATCAAATGTTAAGACAAAACAAAAATTTAACGAGTATTCGGTAGCCGTTGGTTACAAGCAAGCTTGTCAGTTTAGCATACAAAGGAAAGGAGAGTTGGTAAAATAACAGTGCAATAGATGTTCGATGTGGATTCGATGGTGAGAGAGGGAGAATGGTGACAGAAAATGGTGATGATGAAAAACAGTCTATGGAGGAGTTCAGTAGAGATGGTGAACAGTGATGTAGTCGAGACCTCATGTTAACTATGCCATGGTTATAAGGTAAAACACTTCTGCCCGATAACTCTGTAAAAGGAAGAAGAGAGAGGAGTAAGGACAGTTAGAGAAGTAGCAGTGGAATTGGGCGACCGAGGGTGTGCCAAGGTTCAAGAGTAAATGGTACACCTCTTAGCTTGGACAAGACTTAGAAATTTTCATACTTGTCTCTCTCGGACTGAGCAACATAGACTGTTTTTAAGGCCAAGTTTTGGATTTAGCTTGTTTTAGTCGCAGAACCCAGTTGGCTCCAGCGAAGTAGTTTATTTTAGTCACAGAACCCAGTTGACTCAAGCGAAGTAGTTTATTTTAGTCACAGAACCCAGTTGACTCAAGCGAAGCAGCACATTCCTAGAAAGTGGCAATGTATATAATCGAAGAGACAATAAAGTAAAAACGACTTTATCCAGCTGATTATCCTTGAAGACACACACGCACATATAGATTTTGAAAAATTAAATACAGCCAAAATCCTTTGAGTCTCCATTCTGACAGTATGCATTAACTCATTAAAAATACTTGGACAAAATTTTTCCTTGGTGTTATTTGATTATTCTCGACGCAATCAGCAACTACAACCGTTGATTTTTTTTTTAAGCATGCTCACTCAGAAATGATAATACATTTGTTATATTGAAATGAGAGTCAGTTTCCCATTTTTCGTATTTATTATAAAAGGCGGTAAAAAAATATGGGGTTGCATCTCCCCTAGAATCCTCTCGAACTTCTCTCGTGCACAATATCTCACACAAACTCTATGGACACTAGGTAACCAATTAAGGTTTTTCACAATTGTCATAAAAGATAACTAAACAAAATAGTTTTTAGTAGATCTGGAATAGAAATCACTGGAACATGATAAAAAAATACTCTTTTCAGAATTATTAGAATATCTCTCTAAAATTATCAAATGGCACTTGACAACAACTTTCTAATATGTCATTTTCCATGCACGTGTACAGATCATGAACAAACTTTCCAGTAACTATAGCAGCTTCGCATACCAAAAAAATGCCACACGTCCAGACTTTGTCATCAGAAATCTTTATATATATATATATATATATATATATATATATATATATATATATATATATATATATATATATATATATATATATATATATATATATATATATATATATATATATATATATATATATATATATATATATATATATTGAAAACTGAAAACAGAGAAGAAAATCATTACTGAATATTTGACAATTTTTTGGCTAAGCAAAACCTTTAAATATAATATAACATATTAGCCTGGAAATAAAATAAGAGGAAGTTTATCTTGATTGTGTAATGAATAAAAGGTAATATGAAGGTTAACAATAATAGATTACATCGTTGTTGAGATGTATGGAAGAGAAAATGGAGTGACAGACTGATCTGATATATATATATATATATATATATATATATATATATATATATATATATATATATATATATATATATATATATATATATATATATATATATATATATATATATATATGTGTGTGTGTGTGTGTGTGTGTGTGTGTGTGTGTGTGTGTGCGCGCGCGTGTGTGTGTGTGTGTATCTCAGATCAGTCTGTCACTCCATCTTCTCGCTTCAATACATCTCAACAACGATGAAATCTATTATTGTTAACCTTAATATTACCTTTTATTCATTACACAATCAAGATAAGCTTCCTTTTATTTCTGTCCCACTTTCCAGGTTAATATGTTATATTATATTTAAAGGTTTGTGCTTAGCCAAAAAATTGTCAAATATTCAGTAATAATTTTCTTCTCTTTTTTCAGTTTTCAATTGCCATTTAACTATTAATGAGAAAGATGCAGGTGTAATAGTTTTTCAGTGTTTTGATTACTCTTTTATAAAAGTAAATACACATTTTCATAGACATGATACATACAGTACACCACTCCTCTTCCTCTACCCCCTCCCCCTTCCCTCCTTCCTCACTGTCCCACTTTCCTTCCCTTTCCCTCTCCCTGCATGTAGATTGTCATTCAGTTTTCCTGGGCAGTGCCGGGTTGGTCTCTAGTTTTATATATATATATATATATATATATATATATATATATATATATATATATATATATATATATATATATATATATATATATATATATATATATATATATATATATATATATATATATACACAGTATATATATGACTAGTATAAAGTCCTTTTAGTAATTCTAATGTGACTTACTATATGGAAAAGAATAATGTGGTGGTAAGGCATGACTAGCACCAAAGGGAAAGTTAACTATACGTTAGTTTAACCAGAACACTGAGCTGATTACCAGCTCTCCTAGGGCTGGCCCAAAGGATTAGGACTTATTTTAGGTGGCTAAGAACCAACTGGTTGCCTAGCAACGGGACCTACAACTTATTGTGGAATCCAAACCACATTATACAGAGAAATTAATTTCTATCACCAGAAATAAATTCCTCTAATTCTTCATTATCCATCAAATTCGGAGACTCCAACTCTGGCCTAGCAGAGTGCTAGCCGAGAACTCTACCGACTCTCCCAACGAGGAACAGCAAAGGGAACCAAATGGGGTGGGGATGGGAGGGACTTCCCTGAAATAGGGTTGGTTCTGCTCATATATATATATATATATATATATATATATATATATATATATATATATATATATATATATATATATATATATATATATATATATATATATATATATATATATATATATATATATATATATATATATATATATATATATATATTGTTACAGACTGGACTTGGTTGATAAGAATTTACACACAAAATTGTAATTGATGCAGCCACGAAACCAAGGAGTCCAGTTTGTAAACAAAAAGGGATTTAATTGAAGACTTACCTCAGAATTTTCCTGAAGTTATAATTTAAGGTGGAAGGTCGCCGTATTGGAATTTAGAATTCTTTTGCCAATTTACAGTGATTTATTTATAGAAACTTAGCAAACCAACATTTAGACACAATACACCATCACTGAGGGGCAGATTCAAAATAGGACACAGTAACAATAATGAAATGAATTGGCAACAAGCAAGTGGATAAAAAATGGGGCCAATCTGCAATAATCAGTTCAATGATAATAATCACATTCAGTCTGCCCTGATTACGTGAAATTGTAATGCATATGATGGTGTTCCAGGATGGAGGAATACTTCATAAGAACAGTTGGCCACAACAGAAACTTCTCCGAGCTACGACCTGGAATTAATTGGGTGGCAGGTGGGGTATAGAAGCATGGAATTGCGTTCATGCCACGTGTCCCTCCTGAAAAGAGGTTCTGAGTTAGCCCTGCTCAAACAAAGGGAAATGGAATCTTCCTACAGAAGATTACTCAATACACATTCTTAAATAAAACACATAACGTAGCCTAGAAGGTGCTTTTAATGAGAGCACATAAATATGATCTGAGAATCGGAGCAGCATGTGCATTAACAATGAACACGTAATTATACGCGCCCAAAGTTAACTTACGCTGTTACAACTTAACTTAAATAACTTAAATAGCCCTTAGATTGCACTGGTGGAGGGATAAATGATTGTTATTTCAGGATCTTTACTCGAGTTCAAAGTGCGTAAATGGCAAGGCAGGGGATACAGGCAAGATTCTGACAAAGGGAAGATTGTTTTGTGGAGGAAGAGGTTAAAAGTCTAAAAGAAATGGAAATTAAGGAGTTAAGTACAAGGGACAGGGCTGGCTATTTGACTACTCACAAACGTACGAACCTTTTATGACCATTGTTGGTGCCTAACAATCAGTTTGGCTGCCCGTCGACGATTGCCACATCAGCGGAGCAGAGGAATATCGCACGTCCGGTGCAGAAGACATCAGACCAAGGAGTGTGCTTCTGTTTTCCCCAACATGGCTTCGTGGGGGGCATCTCATTTCTGGCCATGTACCTGCAAGGAGTCATACGCCAGCAAAATCACCGAGAAAAGGAGACCTTAGGACTAAGGCCCTACAGAATAAAATCCTACCACATCCCCCAAGTTTGATATGCCTATTGGGCTTCCTGAACACTAATTGCTACCCCATCTCAGGTGACGGGGGGAGACAGGGTTTTGGGTATTGTTCCCACATCGTACGATCTTTAAGGGGGGGAAATCTAGGTGTGTTCTGGTAGCAGGGGGGTTTTTTAAGAGGGAGACCCATTGTCTACCCTGCTGGGGCATTTCCTGTAGGCTGTGGAAGCATGCGTTCTCTGTCCCTATGAGTAAAAACAACTGAGTTCCGCCATATTGGTGCCAGCTATAAACAAACTGAAATTATAATTTTCTCTATAAGTTAGCTAGATAGCAGCTAAATAGGAGGGAGGAATGTATATCATAACAATATATATATATATATATATATATATATATATATATATATATATATATATATATATATATATATATATATATATATATATATATATATATATATATATAGAGAGAGAGAGAGAGAGAAATTATTAGTTGTTATTAGAGTTTTCCTAGGTATTGCTGGATTAGTGAGGTAGAAGTATATATATATATATATATATATATATATATATATATATATATATATATATATATATATATATATATATATATATATATATATATATATATATATATATATATATATATATATATATATATATATATATATATGTATATATATATATATGTATATATATATATATATATATATATATATATATATATATATATATATATATATATATATATATATATATATATATATATATATATATATATATATATATATATATATATATATATATATATATATATATATATATATATATATATATATATATATATATATATAAAACCACTAGGTGTCCAACTTGGCACTGACCCAGGAAAACTCTGAATGACAGTCTACATGTAGGGGGAGGGAAAGGGAAAGGAAGTGGGATGGGGAGGAAAGAGGAAAGGGAGAGGGGGAAGAGGAAGGGGAGTGATATACTGTATGTATCACGTCTATAAAAATGTGTATTTACGTTTATACAAGAGTAATCAAAACACTGAAAAACTATTACACCTGCATCTTTCTCATTAACAGTTAAATGGCAACTGAAAACTGAAAACAGAAGAAAATTATTATCGAATATTTGACAATTTTTTGGCTAAGCAAAAACCTTTAGACAAAATATAACATATTAGCCTGGAAAGTGGGACTGAAATAAGAGGAAGGGTATCTTGAATGTGTAATGAATGAAAGGTAATATGAAGGTTAACAATAATAGATTACATAGTTGTTTAGATGTACTGAAGTAAGATGGAGTGACCTGTTTGTTTTATATTATATATATATATATATATATATATATATATATATATATATATATATAAAATATATATATATATATATATATATATATATATATATATATATATATATATATATATATATATATATATATATATATATATATATATATATATATGCTGACAGAAATGCAGGGCCTTGAGTTCATTGGCAAAAAGGAGGGAGTAAGGTCGCATCTGACCATGCTTCTACACATAGCAATATCATGCATCAATTAATTCTACAGATAATTATGAGAGAAAATTTCAAGATAATGACAAGAATGTCTTGGCAATTAACTGAAGGTTGTGGATGGCCGCTAGGGTCCTGATACATTACAGCAATGTGTGACACTTGAGAAAACACTTGATAACAATTACTTTAAAAGGGGACAAATGCAAGCAGAACTTGAGCTTGCACTACTGAAAGGGGACTGATGGGATATGTGAATTACTTCTACTGGTGAGAGGGCCTTCTTGGTACTCGATGTAGGAAGAATTTAGAAGAACAAGCCTGTCCTACTGGGCGTGATAAGTGCATACATTCGGGCAGAGTCGGCTCACAGCATCAGGTTTGATCTTCAATGATAGTCAAGAGGTTACCTGATGAATGAATTTTGGCACAGAGGAGGTTTTGCTGAATGCATGTGCTTCCTCTATCATAAATATTCACAAAACAATAATAATACTTCTTCAGTGCAAAATAATAATCATCAAACAGGTCGCCAGTATCAATCCAGGTATGGAAAGGAAGATATGATGAAAACTAGTAACGGAAGAAGGAAAGGTAACCTGCAATATCAACGTCTCACATTATCTTGGCCTGAAGGACACCTCCGTGGGCTATTGACGATGGACTATGGAACTTTGTTGTTGGGGAGGCAAAGCTGTGACTGATGAATAAGTCTTGAAAAAGAGTTAAAGGGGTGGGTGAAGGAGTGAGTCTGTGGTGCCTCTTGTCTGGTTCTCTCATTATCTCGAGTCAATCTTTCTCGGGCGCCGGTCAGAGGCTCCCTTTTATGATGTCTGACCCATGGGTCACAGATGCACAGTGGTAGTTGGGGCCACGTGGTTCACATGGACACAAATCCATGATGGGAGTTTGGGCTATGAGGTTCCCATGTGGTGCTGCACCTTAATTTCTGGTGCCAATCCTTGGAAGGCAAGGTTCGTTCTCTCATCAACTTTCTCCTCACTAATGGTGTCCTCTGGCTATGCCGGTACACCAGGGTCCTGTGAGAGAGAAAGAGAGCGTGAGAATCACAGTTTCCAGGAAAGAGGGAATAAGATCCAAGAGTGGTGAGGGGGGGGGGGGGGTTGCTTAGACGAAGAATGGGGAAACTCCAAATCTGGGGGTTTAATTGAGTTGACAAACAAGTTCTCTGTGCTCCTTGGTTTTTCATTTTATTCTAATCTGAGGCAACTGAGCTGGCTTTGTACGAGATATGCAGATGCAATCATGACCTTTGCATAATCTCGTAACATAGCTTCTCCAATAAGTAGACACATTACATCTTTAATTGGGTGAGCATGTCTGCCACAGCAAGTCACTTGCATCAAATTGCTCATCGTCTTACTTTATTTCTCTCAGATGTCTTATTTAATTGAATAAAGTTTGCAAACTTCTGTGCTGACATTAATGATAATGGAATTATGTTAAATGGAGAGGGTGTTGACTACTCTCAATAAAGTCTTATGGTCATCAATCTGTTACAGAGGCATTAGTTGCAAAGTATTTAATTCTAACATCTTTATGAATTTACACTTTATGTTAAATGCTATTGTTCATGGTCAATCAATCATCAAATACTCAATCATGTTATGACACTTGTCCATACAGTCTAAACTAAGGTTAGTTGGTTATCAAAATTTATTCATTATTTTCTTAGTACATTTACATCAAGGTTGCAAATTCATGCTGTTAGTTTTACCTTGAGGAGGCATCAAATCAGGAGTACTGCATGGGCTTACTTTAGGTGGTGCCATGGTACTCAATGCAGCCAGCACTGTGCCATGTGGCACAAGTGGCCGGGAATTGAAGGCTCAACAACATTCAAGATTGTGATTTCATCAGGTATCAAAGAAAAGATAGCATCAAGAAAGGAAGTATTCTCAGGGATTACATTCAGGAATGGGAAGCCTGGGCACTTCCAGATGCTATCATTTCTTGATGCTATCTTTTCTTTGATACCTGATGAAATCACAATCTTGAATGTCGTTGTGACTTATTGTCTGGAAAGAACATCAGCAATCTTATTATTGGTGCCCTTGGTATGCCCTATTTTCCAGTTATAATCCTGCAAATCCACGTACTAACGCATTAAGCAATTATTTTGATTCCTGAACATAGTGAGATACTTGAGGGGGTTATGGTCCATGAGGACGGTCAAGGGAAATTTATGATCTGCATGGTAAGATTCAAAATGCTTTATAGCGAGTATCATGCCAAGGAGCTCTTTCTCGATCATGCTGTATCTGGTCTGGGATGAATTGAGCTTTTTGGAGCAATAGGCGATTGGGTGTTGAATGCCATCATCTTTCTGGAACATAACAGCACCAATTCCTACATTGCTAGTATCAACTGCCAGGCTGAACAGTTGCTCATAGTTTGGGGTGTGAAGAACAGGTTGGCTGGTGAGTACAGTTTTAGATGGCCGTGTGCCTTCTGGCACTCAGGCGTGCATCTGAAAGTTTGATTTAACCCTGAAGAGGTTTGTGACGGGCGCAACCGCATTAGCGAAATTTGGGATGAACCTTCTGAATTGGCATCCTTTGGCGTCAGTTTGCCACTGCCAACCCGGTGATAGAGGTAGGTGATCTCAGCTCCCCCAAACTGGCATTTCTTCAGGTTTATGACCAACTTTCCTTGTTGTAGGGCAGCTAACACTTTCTTAAGAATGCTCAGGTGCTCTTCCCAGGAATTAGCATAGATTATTATATTGTCTAAGTACATGACATAATTCCTTATTCCCGCCAGGACCTTCTTCATGAAGCGTTGAAAGCAGCTTTTGGCATTCTTAAGGCCGAACAGCATGACCTTACACTGGAACGTGACACTGGATGTGGTGAATGCTGTCAAGGGGCGCAACTCCTCTGACAGTGGCACCTGCCAGTACCTGTTCTCTACATCAATCTTGCTGAGGAACAGGGCACTGCCTAAGCTGTCCAAGCATGCTTCAATCCATGGCAGAGGGTATGGCTCTGGTTTGGTAACTTCATTCAGCCTGCGAAAATCGAAACAACTGATCTCCACCCCTTCCTTTGGTACTAGGACGACTGGGAAGGACCACTGGCTGCCAGTCTCCTCTATCAGGTGCAGTTCAAGCTACAGTTGGACTTGTTGTTGGATCCTTTCTGCTCACTGCGGATTGACTGGGTAGAAGCCTTGGGCAATGTAAGTAGTGTTTTTGTGCATGATGATCGTGTGCTCGGTGACGTCAGTGTATTCCAATTGATCCTGCATTGTTAGCGGATGCTGGTACAGCAGTTGCACAATATCTTGGCGTTGTTGATCAGTCAACCCTTCAGCGATCAGTTTTATGTTAACCAGGAGCTGGAAGTTGGTAGTTGGGGGTGGGAAGGTGGCAAGGGCGCCCACCACCGCAATAGGGCCAGGCGCTGTCAGTTCTGGTTCCCAGCAGCAGTAGGGTTTCATCAGATTTATGTGGAGACATTTTGAGCAACTCTTTCCACAGTCTACTAGGTAATTCAGGGCTCCTCTCTTCTGCAGTACTCAGTGCGGTCGTGTGAACAAGGGGTATGTGGCACCAGTATGGAGGACCAGGGCTTCATTGCCAACTTCGAAAGCTCAGGCCATTGCACTTTTATCTAATCTTAGGGTCACCCATTCCTGCGTGGACTGTTCCATAGCTTGCACAAATGCTCAAGTAACTTGTAGGTTCTTCTGGATATCAGGAATTCCTCCACCCACTTAGCACCTTCTGTTTCAGCCCTGGACTCGTACTGTATGTCAAGGGACCCCTGGTTGAATGGGCATACAGGAGTTTGAGGGGGCTGTACCCGAGTGTTTCCGAGGGTGCCTGGCGGATGGCGAAGTGAGCATAAGGGAGGTTCTCTTCCCAAGTTTCTCCCCTTCATGCTTGAGTTTAGCCAATGTGGTACCAAGGGTTTGGTGGAATTGTTCCACTATCCCTTGGCTCTCAGGATGGTAAGGGGTGGAATGTATGTGCCAGACGTCATGGTTTGCCATGGTGCTTCAGAACTCCTGTGACATGAAGTGTCACCCTTGATCTGTCTGAATCAAGGCGGGGAACTCAAAATGGCAGAACTTGATGAGGGCCTTCATGGCATTTTTCATGCTCTCACTTCACACGGGAATGGCTTCAGGGTAGCGGGTGAATGGGTCAATGATGGTTAGGAAATGAGTATTGCCGATTTTACTCTTGGTACGCCCTTGGGGTGTATAATAGTCAATGACAACATCCTTAAAAGGTAACTTAATAAAACAATGATGTCCCCTTAAAGGGATGCTGACAGAGGGTATGTTTCTCATGATAAAACGGGGACGACTTCACTGTATGTCCAGTAATTTGGGATGTTGAGCACGAGGGTATGAAAGCCTTCACCGACCTAATCATGTTAGACCAGAAAAATGTTCCCATCAGGGCCTTCAGAGTATGGGTGACCCCGCAGTGTCCTCTGATCGCATCATGAGCCAGTTGGAGGAGATTTGGCTGAAGGGAGTGAGGTACTACTACCAGACACTGAATATTCCTCTAGCGAATGCTAATTAGGATGCTGCAAATGCAGTCTTTTGAAAAATTATGCAATGTGCAAGATATATGCTAGGCCAGGTAGCCAAATGCTAGATGTGAATGCAGGTCCTAGAGTTCATTGGCACAAGGAGGGGGGAAGGTCGCATCTGACCATGTTCCCACACATAGCAAAATCATACAGTCAATTAATTCTACCGGTAATTATAAGAAAATCTCAAGACAATGACAAGAATTTATTGGTTCCCTACCTTTAGAGCGACGTCATTTTGAGCGATGTCGTTTTGAGCGATGTCATATTGGGCGAAACGGTTTTAAACGATACAATAAGAGCGAATGGTATTTTTGAGCGAAGGTTTATTTTAAGCGAATACTTCGATGATGTTTTACGTTACTAGGAACAAAACGGTTATTCAGCTTAATGGCTGTTAAGTCGTTTTTACATTATTAGGAACAAATGGTTTGTTTATTTTTTTTATTTATTTTCTTATTCTTGAAATTAAACACAGTTTATTATTCAGTTCAACCCATCATGGAGATTCTAGTTTCTAGTCGTGGTAAAAACAAAATTGCTTATAATGGATTTATTTATCGGAAGGATAAAGCTACACAAACGACGATTTCTTGGCGGTGTGAAGTGAAAGGCTTGCAAAGGGCGGTTGAGCACCACGTTGGAGTATGAAAGAGACAGAAATTGCAGAGAGAGGAGAACACTCGCATACACCCCAACCTGTTAAAGTCAGTGAGGAAATAGTTAAAGGAAAAATCTGCAAAGCTGCTGAAGCGTCACATGATCCACCAAGACGCATACTCCAGGACGCTATTGCTGGTCTACCAGATGAAGTTGCGGCAAAGATTGGTTCTGGAGAGAAATTGAAGCGTACCATATCTAGGAAGAGGAATGCTAAAGTTCAGGATTACCCACCACCTCCTCAATTTGCTCAATCCCTCATTGTACCGTCCTCAAGAATCCTTGTGCTCTACTTTCACTGGCGATAATTTCATTCTATATGACAGTGGTTTTGGGTGATGAGAATAGAGTTATCATTTTTGGTACTAAAGAAAGTATTACATGGTTGAAAGACAATCGTCATTGGTTAGCTGACGGAACATTCAAAACAGCTCCATCTATATTTTTTCAGATTTTTACGATTCATGCATTGATAAAAGAAAGTATAATACCTTGCATATGATGCTTTACTCACTAATAAATGCGAAGAAAGTTACAGGGTAGTATTTAACGAATTGAAATCCATCGAGCCTTCTCTTGATCCTATCACCGTTATGATAGACTTCAAGAAATTGCTACAAAAAATGCTATAACATCGGTATTCCATGTGTTCTAGCATAGCAGGATGTTTCTTCCATCTAGGACAGAGTGTATGGAAAAAGGTTAACAACTTGGGATTGAGAGAAAAATATGTCAGTGAAGAAAATATTAGAACGCTAATTAAAATGATGACTTGCACAGCCTTCCTCCCTACATGTGATGTCATAAGAGGCTTTCTTCATACGAAATATGGAAAATTACGATGAATGCCTTGACGATGTTTTTGATTATTTCGAAGATAACTATCTTGGGCGCCCATTGACAAACAACCGTAGATGAAGGCCTAAATTCCCGTTACCTTGGTGGAATGTCTATAACAGAGTCCAGTCGGATCTCCCGCTTACAAATAATTCTGTGGAGGGTGGCACAATGCTTTTCAAGGCAGTCTGTCTTGCTGTCACCCGACAGTTTGGCTCTTAATATAGGCTTTAAAAGGAAGAGAGCCTTCAAAGAACTAAATATTTTAGAATAATTTCCGGAGAACCGAGACGTAAGAAAACAAAATATGATGCGATGGAAAAAAAATTAAAAGCATAACTGATTCTAGAGATACCTTAGATATTACTACTTTTCTGAGACACCTTTCCTACAATATTACATTTTGATTAAAAGCTTCCAGAATGTATATACAGTATTTTCTCCAATCATGGATTATATATCCCTTTAGTTTTAATTATCACAAAAATAAGTATTTGTTATTTGAAATATTTTAATAAAAAATCACCTTATATCTCAGTTGTTTGATATATTTTAATAAAAGTGTTATTTGAGAAAAATGTAATAAAAAACGTTCCTTATCTTTTATTTATCGAAATATTATATTTTCATGTAATCTTTGTAAATGGTTATTAGATACTTGTTAATAAAAAGACGAATGAAAAATTCTATTATTTATTATTTTCAACTTTGTATCGCTCAATTTGTGATATATTTAACATGCGAGTTCGATCAATATGACATCGCTCAATTGGTATCGCTCAATATGACTTATTTGATACTTCTCCCAAAATGACATCGCTCTAAACGACATCGCTCAAAATGACTTCGCTCAAGCGACTGGGCACGGAATTTATTGTCAATTAACTGAAGGTGTGGAGGGCAGCTAAGATCCTGATACATTACAGCAATGGGTGATACTTGAGAAAACACTTGGTAACAATAACTTTAAAAGGGAACAAAACGCAAGCAGAATATGATCCTGCACTACTGAAGGGCGATGGACGTGATATGCAAATTACTTCTATAGGACTTCTATAGGTGGGAGAACCATCTTGGCACTCGGCGCAAGAAGATTCTACAAGAATACACCCTTCTTAGGGGGTGCAATAAGGGCATACAATCGGAGCAGAGTCAATTCACAGCATCAGGTTTGATATGCAATGATACAGTCAATACGTTACCTGATGAATGGATTTTGGCACTGAGGAGGTTCTGCTGAAGGCAGGGGATTCCTTTCATAAATATTCACAAAACACAATAATAACACTTCATCAATGCAAAATAATAATCAATGAACAGGTCACTAATATCACTCCAGGTATGGAAAGGAAGATATGATGAAAATTAGTAATAGAAGAAGGACAGGCGACCTGCAATCTCAGTGTCTCACATTACCCTGTCCTAAAGGACATCTCCATGGGCTATTGATGACGGACTATGAAACTTCTTCTAGGCAAATGACTGATGGATGCTAGGTCTTGAAACATAAGGAAAAAGGCAATATCATGCAAAGGGTGCAACTGTGGCACCTCTCATCTGGTTCTCTCGGAATCTCGAGTCGGTCTCTCTCTCAGTGCCGGTCAGCAGCTCCCTTTTATGGGTCTGACTCACGGGTCACAGATGTATGATGGGAGCTGGGGCCATGCAGTTCCCATAGCTACAGATGCAATATGGGAGCTGGGGCCATGCGGTTCCCAGTTGGTGTCGCACCTTAATTTCTGGCGCCAATCTTTGGAAGGTCAGGTCCATCCTCCAACCAACTTTCTCCTCGCTAATGGTGCCCTCTGTATATGCCAGTGGCTGTTAATCTGCTAATCCCAACAACAGGGTCCTACGAGAGAGAGAGAGAGAGAGAGAGAGAGAGAGAGAGAGAGAGAGAGAGAGAGAGAGACAGAGAGACAGAGAGACAGAGAGAATCACCGTTTCCAGGATACGGGAATAAAGATCCAAGGGGATGTTGCTGAGACGAGGAATAGAGAAACTCCAAATTTGGAGTGTCTAGTTGACTTGACAAACAAGTTCTCTGTGCTCTATGGTTCTTTGTTTTATTATAATTTGAGGTAAGTGAGTTGGCCTTGTATGAGATATGCCAGTGATCATGCCATCTGCATAATCATGTAGATATATATATATATATATATATATATATATATATATATATATATATATATATATATATATATATATATATATATATATATATATATAT
>NC_089741.1:69708288-69712027 GCF_040412425.1 Macrobrachium rosenbergii
TTCTCTGTTCTAGAAAATCGTTGAATCTTAGAGTCAACCGGATTTTTTAGTAGGTTTTTCATACAATAAACATTAAATCATAACAGCTAATTTTGATAATTGTCTAATGACGTATAATGTAATATGTGCATGCAAAACGCATGTTATTTTTTATTATATTTTATGCATACTCATCTGTTTATATTGAATTTGTTCTTTAATTGTAGATTTATTTACTTATTAATTTGCACAGAACTTAGCGCGTGTACCTTATATAACTATTAATCTAATTTAATCATGAGAGAAGTCATAGATGCCTTTCCCAACTGAAAGGAAATCCTTTAAATGAAAATGGATGGACGTGTGTAGCAATTTAGCTTGTGAAAAAATATAATTCCTCGAAAAGAGGGGTAATCAATCTATCTTCACTTGGATGTACCTACTTATTAATCAAAATCTGTGAATCAAGTTGAATGTCATTTTTCCTAGTTGTAAAATTTCATTTCTTAAATTGCTTCTCCCTTTGGAAATAGTTTGTATCCTGCTTTATCAGAACAGTCATACTTCAACGAATAATAAAAAAAAAAACCTTGTACCAGTTCGTTAAAATAATTGCTCGGCTACGTGTAGAGAATTACTGAGACATAGAATTTAAATTTAAAGTAACTTCCTGCCTACTGAACTCCTCACTTAGATATCAAAAGTTCGCTTTTAAGAAAAGGAAGATCAATAAAAAGTACTTGCTATGTTGCAATTATAATGTTATCGCAAGATTACTTAAGAATGCCTCTCATTCTTACGATGCTGGAACCCTAATATCAATAAAGCTATCTAGATTCAGTCAGTCTTGTGCTGGCACGGGCTCTTGCTCTTCAGTAGCCCGTAAATAACAAAACTTCCATATTTTCTTATTTTTCCAGTAGCACATTTTCGTCACACACAAACAACACCATTTTATAATATGCGAGGTATTGAAATTGTACATATCTTTGTGTTACACATTTTACAAGTACTACTAAGTAGAAAAATTATATAATTGGTTGAAACTCCCGTAAGAAAAACATATTTGATTTGAAAATTTTGGTAAACGCAAATTCTATGTAAAATCTGCCTCAAATTTTATTATAGGAAGTTTCTCTCTCTCTCTCTCTCTCTCTCTCTCTCTCTCTCTCTCTCTCTCTCTCTCTCTCTCCTCTCTCTCTCTCCAAGGTAATCCCTCCATCCAGGTAATCTCAAAGAAAGGACTATATGCAACTAAGTGAACCTCCTTGTTACGCAATATAAAACTATGATAAGTTCTTTGATCAATATTAGATAAAATAAGATACTGGGAACCTTCTCAGTCATCAAAAATCACAATTCAAAAATTATTTAAACTAATGAGAATAGTTGAAGTTTACTTCTTCTTACCTCATGGTATATCAAGCTTTTAGAAGGTATTTGCTACTCTCAAAAAACTAAAATGATGTGGTAGTCAGCCACTTTCATGAATTCTGCAGAACTGCTCTTTTTTTGGAAGAGATTAAACAAATAACTTTCCATTGTTTTTTTAAATATATTTGTCTTTTCAGTGGGGTTCATCCGAAAAGAAGCGTATTGATATCTGTTCATGGATATTCGTTTTGTAAAATAGAGGAGAATTAAAGTAAATTTTAAAAGTAAGACGAAATAAGGGAGAGAGAGAGAGAGAGAGAGAGAGAGAGAGAGAGAGAGAGAGAGAGAGAGAGAGAGAGAGAGAGAGAACGAATTTTCGAAATCCTTAGTATTGCTGTAGGATTTATATTTTTCCAGGTTTGGCGTTGTTAGCGAAACTTTAATTTTCCAGATGTTATGAAACGTTTTATTTTATTGTTGCTCTAAAATACTTCCCTAAAAATTTATTTATCTTTGAGGAATCCCCGGTCAAACATATTGGTAACATTTCTTTTTGGTTTTTGACGTAAAGGAAATTATATATTACATTTTTTCTATCACTGACTCTCATTTTTCTCCACATATTGCCTATTTCCTTCTGGTCATTGGTTATCAACTACTTCTAATCTTTGCGACATGTTTACTGCACTGCGTATCTTCTTCGAATAAATGTAAGAAACATCAGGTTCGGTCAGCACTTGGAAGGGTATCCACTAATAAATGTCAGTCATGAAGACAAATATTACACAGATAACCATTTAGTCAGTGAAGTGAATAGCACTGGATCTGGTCAGTATTTGGATTGGTGACCACCAATGAAGGCTAGCTACTGCTGGCATGATCGGAAATTAAAAAGATAGATTTTAAGAGGCTAGTGGAAGCGGTAATGGGTTAAAATGATTGACGTTCCTTTGAATTGAATAGCTATTCTTATTGTTTTTAAGACGCCTTTATATTCATATAATCTTGGAGACAATACCGTCTTTGAACAAAATGCTTTATAACTGGAAAACTACTTTTGTAGTTAAAGTTCCATAGCATTAGCTGCTACATATCTATTTACACAGAAAACATCAACATCGCAATGAAGCCCACTACAAAAAATACGCCATTCATCTCTACAGTATATTTGATGCATCCTTTTTCACACTGAATGTTTATGCCAGTCCTTTACATACATTTTTCACCTCTTCTGTCCAAATCTTTCTGTGACTTCCTCTCCTTCCTTCGATAATACTTTTGAATTATCCACTCTTTCCCACAGGTTATCATCATCATTTTCCACATAAGAGATACATCTCAAAAGTATTATGAATCAGTCTTTCAACTACAGTAAAGTTATTCAAAGTTCTGTGTATCTCCACAGTGTCATCCTGTCAGTTTTCGTTACGTCGTATACAATGCATCTAGTTCATGTTTACAGATTCACTACTTTTTTTTCCTTTATTTGAACTCACCATTCACACTTCATTGCCTTCAAAGAGTGTTGGTTCAACGGTCCAACTTCACTTCCTTAGACATTCAAGTCTCTCCTCCCTTCTACCTTTGTTGAGTAACGTAATCGAACACTCACATATTCCCTCTTCCTAATATCATCTGTTATTTTTATTCCCAAATATTCTTAGGAATCAATCGCTTCATTTATTCCACCTCCTTTATTATCACTCAATGGTCTATCTTCCTGATAAATATTTACTCCCATAATCTTATTCTTTCTGGCAATTACCCTTAACCTCATCTTTTGCAAAAAGATTCCTGTAATTTATCTTCACTATCCCAAAAATTACTCATCTACTAACTTTTTCACACTCTTTTCATGTTTATTTTCATGTCCCACAACTTTACCCCTAAATTTACTGACCTATCTATAATTTATCATATCATACCATCTTTAAAATATTAAAAAGCCATGGAGACGGCAAATCCCTCTTTCGCCAGTGCATTTTAACACAATTCATTTCCATCGAGAAAACCTGACATACCCTAGACACGCCACATTTATACTCTACTGAGCCTATCTTAACCCTTTGATTACGGCCGAGATGAGACCTCACACTTACCACAATCCGGAGGGTTTTCAGACGGTAGTCACCCGTAGCATGCTACCAGACGCACGAAATCGTAAACAATCATTGTAATAGCGTTTGTATTTGTTGTTTTGCTGCAAATTAACCTGTTTTATTTATATGATAATATTGTGATAGTAGCGATCCGTGATATAGATATTATGCAATTAATGTAACAAAAATAAATAAACATAGGATAAGTACTATATAGCGGGGTTTAGTGTTGCCAGAGGTATAAGCACTGCACTGATTGAGGATGACAGTCTCCTTTTTTTTTGTCA
>NC_089741.1:69720027-69722527 GCF_040412425.1 Macrobrachium rosenbergii
GTCACTTTTTCATAAGTTGTATTTTGACATATCTTTCACATTCTCAGTTGATCCCTGATCCCCTGTTGCTGCGAGAGAGCAACCAGATTCGCTGAACAGCAGCATCAATGTGCAGTAAATGTACCTCGCCTTCGAACTTTTCAGTTCCAGGGGACCTTTATTCCTCACGCCTTATGACTGTGGAACAATTTATCTTTACTGAGGATGTGTTGCAAACGGAACTTCAAAAGTTCAAGTGAATGTAATGCATTACTACCTTTATGCAATACATCTTGTATTTAATACTTTGTTTACATTTTTATTTATTTATTGTTAGTACATCTGTTTTCTAATAACTGATCTCCTCTTTCTGTATTTCCTACCACCTTCTGTTATTTCACTCGAATGAACACCATTTTCTTAGGATGCTTGAATTTCAAGTTAGTTACCCCTGTGGGTATTGTTTCATATGGATAGGGTTCATCTTCTGAATAATAATAATAATAATAATAATAATAATAATAATAATAATAATAATAATAATAATAATAATAACAACATTGTCTATATTCATTAATCTCATGGTAACGGTTATTATATTGTTATTATTATTCTCATATATCATAAATCATCAATACCATGATTATCAGATTTACATTACATCCGACTCATTTTATATTTTATGATATCCAGTCTTCAAAGGACAGAAAAGGAACATTAAACGCAAAATAGTAATTTCTCTCTCTCTCTCTCTCTCTCTCTCTCTCTCTCTCTCTCTCTCTCTCTCTCTCTCTCTCTCTCTCACTAAAGACTAAAGCCATAATTTGATGAAGAAAATTATAATACGGATGAATTTCAACATTTATTTTTACAAAAATCTTTTTGCTGTAGATAAAAACAAAATCAGAAAATGTATAAACACATAAGACTCAATATGATTGGAAGAAGCTTTTATGACATAAGTTGAATGAAATCAAACAATGTGAATAACAAATGGTTATGAATCTGAATATTTAATAAGCTGAACATAATAATCTTGACAAAACTTTTACGACAGAATTCTAGTAATTCAGAAGTGTGTGGTATTCTCTGAAACAAGGAGCGACACATAGTCCTACATTGCAGTCTTTACACATGAAATATGTCTGCTGGCCTTTCTTGGGCCTACGGGATGTATGCGAGCACACACGACATCTTAGTCTAGGTCGCAGTTGTTTTTCTGTTGAGGAACTGGATCAGGAAAGTGTCTTTCTGTTAGCCGCCTTGGCTGCGTTATTACAGTGCAGGTAATTATCTTGTTAGGTGCTGGAGGGTACCTTTAAATCAACTGCAGAACGACTGACTTAGAAAACTGTAAATATGACCCTTTCTTGCCAGTAACAAATCCATGCAAGTGATGACAGTTTACTAGTATCATATCAAGCAGACGGAAAAATAGTTTAATGTACCATCTCGTGGTTTTACGGATACACTTCACAGAACTAATAAGCATGTCGTTCTTGTCCACAATCCGCATTTTCTTATTATAGTCAACAACGCATGCAGGTTTTTGCACAAATTCCCTGGTCGACACCTTTTTCACAGTCTACCATTATATTTTCATGTACTGAAGATAACATATACACTGTCCTGTTATCCTGCCATTTTAAACCTAATATTCCATTGCAGTTTTGAGACGAAATCTCAGATTTGTTCACATCAGGAAATTTAGGCATAAATTTCCTATTTTTCCGGACTGTTCCACATGCTCCTGTTTCGTTGTCGCCCAAATACTTGAGCAGTTTTGGGCTGCAATACCAATTATCGAAATACAGGATGTGATGTTTTCCGAGATGCGAGGCCATAAATGTTTTTACCACAGAACCAGATACCCCTAGATCCTCATCTACCAATATCTCTGTATCTTTTCCAGTATAGATTATAAAATCGACAATATAATCCGTTTTGGCATCACAAAGTTCAAATATTTTCACTCCAAATCGACTTCTTTTATCTGGAATGTACTGCTTGAAACTTAGCCTTCCTTCCATAACATTAAACTTTCATCTATGCATAAATCCTGGAAAGGTTGAAATTTTTCCATAATTTTCTACGCACACTGTCGAGCACGGGTTTAATTTTTTTAGTTTATTATCTGGGCTTGTTTCCTGTGAATTATCAACGAAATGTAGAACCCGTAGAATTTGAAGAAATCTGTCCCTTGCCATCAGCCTTCTCACTCCTTTTGTCTCGAATGTCTCAAGCGTAGTCCAGTAATCTACGATGCGATGTTTACTTATATGCGACATGATCATAATCACACAAAGAACCGTATCATTTCCTCCACAGTAACCTGAGCAAATTTTCGCAAATACTTTGGCACTGCATCTCCTAGCGTATCAACAAGGAATCTCTGATAACGGTTTGTCTCTTCAGCAATCAGCCCCATAAATTCGTTGTCGAAAAAATTCAAAAAATAGTCTACTTCCTTTGAATTTTCATTCACATTACATTTCGACGTAATGCCACTGCCACTGCTGTC
>NC_089741.1:69730027-69733639 GCF_040412425.1 Macrobrachium rosenbergii
ATATATATATATATATATATATATATATACTATAGACGACCACCACATGAAAGGTGAAAATTAAAGACCAGGTACCAAGCGCTTTCGTGTATTGCGTACACTTCTTCGGGGGTACAAAGTAAAATAAATAAATAGAGACATAAACAAGAAAACTTCACAAAACAAAGATCAAAGCCACTAACAAGCTAAACATCATTACTGAATGCAATCACTAGTTTGAAGTTAAATTGTCACATATCAAACAAAAAATACTTTAAAAATACTTAAGAACTGAAACTACAGTTAGAACAGGCTATTGCTAAAAGGTAACATTGTACTTCCCTGCAATTTTATGAACAAGGTAACTATCTAATTTAAAAAGACCGAACTAATATTCATAGGTTGATTGTTAAAATGCTTAATAAAGGCAGATTCAATTATATTTCTCTTAACAATGTGGTTACAAAAATTATCTCAGATGAATTTTTCCAGTCTATACAATGGTTAAAATCATTCATATGTACAAATAAAGCACTTGTCAATTGGCCTGTTCGAACTGCGTAACGATGCTGTTTTAGACGATAATCTAGTTCTTTACCAGTTTGACCAAGGTATTTATTACTACATCCAGCACAAGGAATCGTGTAAATACAGCCATTAATTTGTTTTGAGGAGTTACGAACAATGATATTCTGAAGTGTCCCTGAATTCTTGTAAACAACAGTTATCTTGAAAATTTTCAGTATTTTTTAATGAAACAAAGATTTACGTTATATGGAAGTGTCAAAATATTTTCTCTCACCAAAGGCTCCCTATTGTTATTGGAATAAAAAATGTTTCTCGCTTTCTGTAAAGATTTGTCGATTAAAAACTTTAGGTATTTTAACATAATTCCCACGTCGTAAATTTTACAAAATTCCGAGTCTAAATTCCGGGCTGCATATCCTTAATGCCCTTAAAAAACATGCTACAAAAACTGAGAGTTTTACATTAACGTGGTGATCTGAATAATAGTGGACATAAGAACAGACGTTGGTGGGTTTCACTGTAAACATCAAACACAAAAAAGTTCTATCCTTCTATGAACCAAAACATCTAAAAATGGTAATGAACCGTTATTTTGATATTGTGTGAAAAAAGGTCCCCCCAGCTGCACTTAAAGTTACCGAGTTCTCACCAAAATAGGGAATTATTGTCGAAAAAATTTTAGAGACATTTTATGCAATTTGTTATCTTAGACACCTTACAAACAAGTATTTTATATGCTATTCAAGCAGAATGAGTAATGCCTTGTTGATAATTCAGGTTTCATGAGCCCAATTGTATTTTAATTTGAGACTATTGATCACAATTTGACAAGTGATAAACCCTAGAATAGAAACCTTGTGTGATTTTTTCTCAGAGTAAATTTGGATGATGCAATACTACCACAGTGTGTTTGGGTGTATTGCATCATCTATTGCATCATCATAGGATGGATCAGTAGCTTCAGTAATGTTTAGTTCCCTCTCGGACTTGACAGCCATTGGATGTGCTGCCTGGCTCTCTCACCAGGTAATTTCTATAGAGTTTGCATTAATGCTACTGAAAGAGGTTTGCATTTTAGTTTTATACTCATACTGGAAGTGTTGATTTGCAGTCCTAACAATCATATGTTCTTGTATTTCAGAGAAACGGGAAACATGGCGTACTTTAAGTCTAGTGATACTGTGAAAAAGAATGCACAAAAATGGACTTCCAATCTACCATCATCCATTCATACAATGCGGCGTGATCTTCCTCGTGTTGAATGCTTGACAAGTTTCACCAGGCTACCTCAAAACGGCATATTTTGGGAAGATACCACATGTTACTGGAAGAAGACAAAATGAAAGTACTAGGATAAAACGGATTTGTCAGGAATTATCAGAGTTGTGGGGAAAATTCAGCTTTCTACTCTCAGTCAGCAAGCCATTAATGCACGACTGACGAAAATGATACTTTTATATGAGAAGAATCAACGTAGACCAAAGGAAGGCTTTTTGAATGGTATGAGGAGCATTTTTGACATCACCAAAGTTGATGGTGTTTGGCTGTGCCGTAAGGATAAAGAGCTTTATCACAAACAAATTGAGTCAGGTGGGAAGGTTGGATACCACTCACAAAGCCAGCACCTAAGTCCTCTATACATCCTTCAAAAAAAGACAGAGACATCTTCCAATATCACATGAACAAAGTGCTACTATATCTCACATGGAAAGTGAATCTGTTAGTTCAGGTGAAAATGTTAGCAGTGTAACAGAGGACAGTTCTGATGAAGAGCCAGTGCCGAACAAGAGAAAAAAACCATCTGCTACACACCAGGCCACAAAAAATTAGTGAGTCGCCAGAGTCTGTCTACCAACAAGGCATCTAAAGTTTGTGCAAGTCTTGCAGAAGAAGGCGTGCCTCTTCCCTGCACCAACACAATCAGAGTATGGCGAGGAATTATCAGACTTGCAGAAAAAAAGAAGGGTGAGATTAAGTCACTTCTAAAGGAAGAGAAGGATTATTGTCTCCATTTTGATGGGAAAAGATTAGTGAAACTGGAATACCAAGTGGTCTGCATCAAAAAGTGCAACTAGAGATGTAAGACTAGGGTTTTTACAGTGCAAAAGTGGATCTTCAAAAGATATATATGATGCACTCGAGAAAGTTATTGATGAATATGATGCCTGGTCAAGCATTAAAATGATTGTGTGTGACACAACTGCTGTAAACACTGGACGTTCAAATGGTGTGGTTGCAAGAATTCAGAGAACTATGAATGAAAAGGGCTTAGACGTGCCTCAATACATTGGGTGTCAGCATCACATATTTGACAGAATATTGAGCATGTTCTTGACTTCTATGTTTCTGAAACAACTACAAAGCCGAGTCTGAACTACAAATTCGTCGATGAACTGTTAGAAAATTATAATAATCTACAAACTGAGTACAAGGTAGAGACTCAAATGGAAAAGACTGAGAACCTGGTTGGAGAGATGACTTCAAGTTCTTATATGAACTATGCAAAGCATTCAGCATTACAAGAAGTTCATTCCCAATTATCAAATGGAAGAAATTGCCTTCACTACACAGTGCCGATGGAACTCGAGGGCCATTTATACGCTCACTTGCATACTTTTTACTACCATCATGGCGTAATATTTTGGAACGTCCAGTGAGTTTCATCAGCCAACAGCTGGCAAAAGTGTGGTTCACTGATCAAAAATTCAGAAACCAGCTACAAGGACCTCCACTTTGGAATTACAGAGTTGAGATGTGCCAGTGCCCTGAAATGCTTGAAAACTCATTAGAACAGGGTTTGCCAAGTCAGTGTATATTCCGCGATCAAACATGATAACTGGAGAGAGCTGTTAAAGTGATGGAAGAATTTAGTGAAATATGCAAAAAGACAAGTATTTAAACGATCGGTTTGTTGTCACCAACAATATCTAGTTTGAGATTTTTTTGCACCAATATCAGATAGGCCCATTGAAATGTTTCATACAAAAAATGGCTTATGTAGGGACATATTTTCAAATTTGAATAAAATGAAATAGGTTTTTGTGATTAGTACAAAATGTTCAATAAATCTCAAACCAGGCAAAATTTTTATTTTCAGTCATAACC
>NC_089741.1:69739139-69746639 GCF_040412425.1 Macrobrachium rosenbergii
CCAAACACAAGAAATTGAAGAGACTTGTGATTTGCCGGTCGCGGAGATGAACCCGATCACCTTAACCACAAGGTCACGTTGCCGACCTGACCATGTTGGCAACGTGACCTCCTTGTGACCTGGTTCGTCTCCCGCGACCGGCAAAATCACAAGTCTCTTCAATTTCTTGTGTTTGATGTCACGGCTTCGTAGTTACAAGTATATCCAAAAAGCGCGAAGAATTCGAGAAGTTAAGAGGGCATTGTCGCTATTAGAATTACATATGTGTCTGGTAAAAGTGACCATATATATATATATATATATATATATATATATATATATATATATATATATATATATATATATATATATTATATATAAAAACAGTTTTTTCACTGTTAAATTGTTCTACCTAATAGGTGGGCTCCAATGAAAAAATTACTACATAACGGTCGATGCTGCAACCATAATTTACCTCCTTTACAGGTGCAAAAATATCTGTGCAGTTGTTCCACAGCAGTAGTCGTAAGGTAGACTCATTATAATCGCATGGAACGCAAGGCCCACTACACAGAAAGCGCCATTCATCCCTAACTTTGGCGCCCATCCTTTAAAGACTTTTTTCACTTCGTCTGTCCAAATAGTTCTATGTCTTCCTCTTCTTCTTCCCTTAGTAATGCTTATGAGTTATACCCTCTTTTCACTAGCTTACATCATCCATTCTTTCCACTTACAAGATCCATCTCAAAAGTATCGTGAATCATCCCTTCACCAATGCTAACGTTTTTCCGTCTTCTACAAATCTCCGCAGTTCTCAACCTATCAATCTTGGTTACGTCGTATAAATTACATAAACAGTACATCTTTCCAGATTCAGCGTTTTTTTTTTATTTGAATTCAGCATTCACCATTCGTTTCCATAAAAGGGAATTGGCTGAACAGTTTCCTCATAAATTACTACCTTAGCTCTGTAGACACCTCATGTCTCTTCTCTATTTTTGTATGCACCCGTCTACCTTTCTTGCTTAACGTAATCTACATCTCACCTCTTCCCTCTTCCTAATATCATCAGTTATATTTATTTCCAAATATTCATAGGAGTTAGCTGCTACCATTATTCCACCTTCCATGTGACCATTCAGCAGTCTGTCTTCCTAGTTACGGTTTACTCTTATAATCTTGCCCTTCCTCGCTATACCCTTAAATACTTCTGCAAAAAATTTCGAGTAATCTGTCTTCACTATCCCCTATAAGCACTCTTGTCATCTGTAATTACCAACTATTTCTCACTCGAAACATTCCTCATTGTCATATTCCATACACCCTTTTTTATGGACCTTTCTCTATCTATCACATCACTCCATCTTTGAAAATATTTAATTGCTATGAAGACATGTCACTCACGTATTTCAGATCCTCTTTTACACTAAGCAAATCACTTCCCAACCACTGTATTCTAACACACAGTTCACTTGCACAAATAAAACCTTACTTTAATCTTAATAACTTGTCTTAGGTACCATTCACAATACACATTACCAGTCAATTGGTTCTATCATAAGTGTTTTTAGTCTATGTATGTTACATACATAGACATCTGTCACTTGACTTTCTGTCTTTGCAATATAAAGTTAGACAACGGGTACTTCATCCGCACATACACAAACACACCCTCTTTATTTCCTCATAAATTTTGTTGTTATTTGTTTGGTTCTCTTAATCGAAATCCTACCATGTTCTCCCTCGGAACGCCAAGTAACGTTGAACCCATGTAGTTCTACAATATATAATATATATATATATATATATATATATATATATATATATATATATATATATATATATATATATATATATATATATATATATATATATATATATATATATATATGGGTGTGTGTGTGTATGTTTGTGTGTGTGTATGGTCTGGCTGTCTCAGTGCGTTTATTCCTCTGTTGTCCCTTCAAAGTAATGCAGCTCATGTTTTAATGACTCGTAGCACAAATAAACCAGTAAATGTTGAGAAAAAGTATAATACCTGTTAGTTCCTTCACTCATGAAAGCTCGTATTATTTTAGCAATAACAACGGCTAATGACAAGGCAATGTTTGCAGTGTAGAGAAAAAAGGCAAAAATGGACATCGTAAATCACCAAGGATGACGACATTGCACAAGAAAATAAGAACAAAATACTGATCATCAAGGAACATGCAAATCAGAAATTACGATTAATGTAACTTGAAAGCATAAGGAGTGATTTTACTTCCACAATCACATAATATCTACCGTAAATATCGTATCTTTAAATTAAGATCTAGGCATTACAATTTACTTTTATTATGTCTTTGCTGTAGCATTCATTGTACAGCTATCAGCATCACCGATAGGTTAAGACTTAATTGAGCTTTTAATTGTCATTATCTCTCAGCCTCGGTAATTCTTGGCGTCTCCATCTTCTTAATTCTGCAATAGGAAATAATATTGCCCTGTTATTTCAGGACTTATTTTCATTGCGTTTTATTTCAATATTTTATTCCGTATACAAGAACTAAGTCAAACGCTCATATATGTGGCTTCCTGGGTTACGTTACATCGCTTTAAATTTAACGTAAACCATATTTATTCTAAAATGATTGTTATTCTTGTCATATGGAAACGAGAGTTCGTGCATACATTTATGTTGGAGTTATCTCTTTGTAATTATATGATTTTCCATCAGTTGTGTGAATATTAACTTTCGCTATATTAGAAATTTGTTTTACTAACTCAAAGTAAATTCATTGCTTAATTAAAACACATTTTGTTTAAAAAAAAAAATTCGTTTACGAATAAATAGTGATAAATTAACTTATTTTGAAAACCACAGATACTTATAAAGATTACTATATTTTTTTTTTTATTAAACTGAATTATTTCGTATCTTTTAACACTTTAACAATTATCAAAAGAGCATCGTTGCTGAATTTATTTATTAATATTTCCTAAAATCATTACGACTATAATTTTTCATCATTCGTATAAATATTAGGCATCTTGTATTTTTGAATACAGAGAGTAATGACTCATTTTTGTTTACAAAATTATTTAATACAGTCTTTTCATACAGCGGAATTAAGGTCTGTCATTTATGAAATATTGTTGCATGTCAATAAGAATAAACATTAATTTTGCATATATTAGATAAAACGGCCCATGTGCAGAACGGTGAAACTGCATATATCCATTGATGTTTATTAGATACAACTTCAGCTGCACAAACATCAAAGTTACAAAATTTTGACGTTTGTTAGATATATGGGTCGCATTAGTCCTTTGACTGATAATGAGCTTCAACTGTGACAACAATCATTTCAAATATGATTTCCAGTTCTGATTATGGCTGCACTCGAGAACAACAAAACTGCATCATAACGGACTATTGCTAAATATTGCCATTCTTGTTATATATCTATTTTTGGGTAATGAATCCTTCACTCGCTCTCTCTTGGGGAAATGTTCTCATTCCTTTTGTAATATGTATCGGGATCAGAAAATGCAGCTACGATATATTGAAGATACGAGATACATTTGAAAACATGTACTCCATCTATACAATTACCTTTCGAGGTGACAAAATGTTTAATCAATTTGAAATCCTACTGTTACTTCGATAAAGTCAGTCTCTGACAACATTCGTCATAATTGGTTCTACCTTTGGAGTAGATAACTCCCATTACCACGCATTTTTGTTTTTTTTTTTTAATTTATGATCTCAGTATAATTATGTTGTTTCCCAACCAGGCGGTTGTTCGAATTTCCCTTATGACGAAACACTTATGACTTGGGTGTAATTTATTCCCGAGGTAGAGTGAATAGGTTATGAAACGAAATTGTTGGATCAATATTTGTGAATATAAAAAATGTTACGAGGTAAAAAAAAAATTCATATTTAACCACGGGTTACAAATTTTTGCTACGAAATATGAATTCGATAGGCCTAATTATAGTAAAGACGATATTAACTTAAACCTCACTTGGTGGCTCAGTGATCATAGAGAAAGAGAACCAAATGTTATTTTAACGTTTTCCTAACGTGAAAATAATATTTACAAGCCAGCTACAACTACAGCATCCGCGCCAATAAGCTAAACATACAAACTCATTTTCACTGGTTTTTCCTTATAAAATGCACTTAAAAGAAGCTCTCCACTAATGGTCATATATTATTTACCTTTCATATCAAAAACAGTCAGAGGAAAGTGAGAAGTGTACCGACAATGATATCTCAGTGTCCCACTGATGTAATGAATTAATTTACTTCTGTAACCGCCTTTACCTGATGCAAGATGTTTTTTTTCTTTTTTATATTTTAAAGGATCAAGTCAATATTTCATTCTACGGGAACTGCGTTTTTACCTTGGTTAACATTTACTAATTCCATTTATAAACTTTACCATAAATACTGATGAAGCAACTATTAGAATAAGTATTTACTTCGCATGTTCTCGCATATGTATATTACTCCAACTAAAAATTTATATACTAAAAAATTACAACCGAAAGAATATTTGTGATACTTAATTGTAGTTTCTGTTGCAGGAACTATAATTATAACTGATTCTGTAGCAGGCCTTAAATCATTACTGTTCTTGAAAATGAGAAGATTGGCCTGTGCTTAGATGTACCTCACCAAAATACCTTATCACTAAAACTGCTATATGAGAGGATATTTTTGAGCGTTTAATTTAATATTGAACATTTTTTACACTCAATTGTCATACATTTTGCATCAAGAGTGCTTGGACAGATAATAAAATCTTTCCTTCTTAAAAGAAAGTCTTTTTTTCTTCAAGCAGAACGAATAAACCTGCGATGACATTTATATTTCATGACTGTCATACTTTTAGTCAAACTCAAGTGAAACAAGAAAACTCTGATTTCAGTAATTAATATCAAATTATATGATATAGTAAAACTTCGATATATATATATATATATATATATATATATATATATATATATATATATATATATATATATATATATATATATATATATATATATATATATTTATATATATATATATATATATATATATATATATATATATATATATATATATATATATATATATATATATATATATATATATATATATATATATATATATATATATATATATATATATATATATATATATATATATACATATATATACACACACACAAATATATATATATATATATATATATATATATATATATATATATATATATATATATATATATATATATATATATATATATATATATATATATATATACATATATATATATATATATATATATATATATATATATATATATATATATATATATATATATATATATATATATATATATATATATATATATATATATATATATATATATACAGTGTGTGTGTATGTGTATATATGTCAAATCTTCTTTGGTGTGCGTGTGTGAGCTAGAGAGATCGAGAGCGCGCGAGAGAGGCCCGAGTTGCCCCACAATCCCCCGATAGTTGGAACAAAACATTTAATTTAATATATTTTATCCAATATTTCTTATCACTGACAGGAAAATTAGATGTTCAATTAAAACAATAGTATAGAAACCATAGACTGTTTTAGAAACATTATTACCGCTAATGTAATTATTGTTTTTTTTATTTGTTTATTGATAATTGATTTTTTATAAATTTTTAGAGGTTTCATGATTATCTGTGGTGTATCACTATATTGTGATCGAAAATAATGAGTAAAAAGGCCACAGTAATGTAATTGATAAACTGTATTTTTTTTCTCAGATAAAAAAAATACAAAAAAGGGATAAAAAACAAGGGAGCTTTCTACCGTTTGCGCAACGGTCCTCTTCAGCCTACTCTGAAGAGGACCGTTGCGCAAACGGTCGAAAGCTCCCTTGTTTTTTATCCCTTTTTTGTATTTTTTTTGTATCTGAGAAAAAAATATTACATTTTATCAATTACATTATTGTGGCTTTTTTACTCATCGTTTCATGATTATTTGGTTGAGGGTACAGACATTAATATCTTATGCTCAAATTGTCATGATAAGGAATGATCCTCCGCATTTGTAACTAATATGAATCATTTTCCCTTTGAGATGGTTTACTCCTTATAAAAATGTAGAGATATTAAGGAATCATAAACTACGTAACTATATATTGAATAATTATGGTGATATAATAAGCAGAGACATAAATAATCAGAACTCTGTCGTCATAAAGATCTTTCGCCGGCTCCTGACTTTCCTGGAATGACTCTAGTTTATAAAGTTAAGAACTGATACATAAAGCTAATTTCCTTCTCTCGTTTTCAGGCTGACCAGAATCGTTTGCTTTTAATTGAACTTTAAGCATATATGACGATTCACTACGGAGTGCCATACATAATCCTGAACAATTCTGATCTCGTCGAGATCTGTTAGTAGAAGACAGGTTTTCGTCAGGCTCCAGAGCGTCTTTGAATCCGTCACCAAAGAATGATTCGAACTACCAGTCTTCGCTCTTGTGCACTTCAAGAATAATCTCTCTCTCTCTCTCTCTCTCTCTCTCTCTCTCTCTCTCTCTCTCTCTCTCTCTCTCTCTCTCTCTCTCTCTCCATTTTTGAGTTATCGGCATATACAAATTTAACCTTTAATCCTATTCATCTTACAAAACAACGATCACACAAGGTCCATTGGATCTGAAACTATATAAAATGAAATCATATGCAATTTCACCCTTAAACTGAAGATATATTCTCTCGGTCAATTTCAGTCCTTTTTTACAAGATAAAAATTCAAGCCTTTTCACTCCCTGTGGAAAATGTGACCATATGCTGAATTGCTTGATCATATGGTGCCTCTCGTGACAGGAGTTGCAGCACCGACTTACTCGAATGTCAGTATTTGTAATTTCCATCTTCCTTTCCCTGTAAAAGAAGAAAAAGAAAAAGAAAAGTGGTGGTGGGGGTGGGTTACGATGGGAAGATCGAATGTGATTCGTGAGTTAGTTCGAAACGTTTTTTGGCATTTAAAGATTTCCTCTTTTGATGGGGAGGGTGGGGGCGGGGTGGGAATTGCAGAAGGATATTACCGTTACAACGTTTTTTATAGGTCCTTCAGAAAGTATCATTTAGGAATTATACTCTTCTAAATCTTTGCAAAAGTGTACGTAAGAAATGGGAAGTTATATATTAACTAAATAACTTAGAAAAGCAAATTGATCATAGATATGGAAAATACTTTAGTTTCTTATTAAGGAACTTCAGTAGATAGATAGTTGACAGAAAGATATATTTGTGTGCGCATCGTATGTATGCATGTACATACACCAAAATGCTATGTTAGAATAGTAAGCCGTAAAACTCATTTATAGAAAATATGCGAGCCAAATTGTAACATTTACTAACGACCATGAGATAAGAAGATATGCATGTGTGAGGTAATTCTGGATTTGATTGAATAAATTTCGCTTCTCGCTGCAATGGAAGCAAAGATGATGGCAGAATTTCTTTGTT
>NC_089741.1:69751639-69754139 GCF_040412425.1 Macrobrachium rosenbergii
ATTCGTATGTCAACGACATGATGCGAATTAATCGACAACTGATCGTCTAATGAGTTATTGGAAACCCATCACATCATCCATGTGGTTGACAACCGTTTGTTCCGCGAACAGTGTTAGTGGAAATCTCAAGTGGAATCAAGTACGGAATACAAGGGGTGGGAATATTGGAATTATAATCCCTTCAATTTCGCTGTCTTCTCCAGCCCCCTTTATAAGCAACCCCTGCCCCACTCCCTTTCTGACATATCAACTGTTAAATAGCGATTGAATATCTGAGCTGAAAAATTCCACTACACCTGTTGCTCTGCACTCCTTACACTAATTAAGACAGACAACCAAACAGGTACACACACACACACACACACACACACACACACACACACATATATATATATATATATATATATATATATATATATATATATATATATATATATATATATATATATATATATATATATATATATATATATATATATATATGTGTGTGTGTGTGTGTGTGTGTGTGTGTGTGTGTGTGTGTGTGTGTGTGTGTGTGTGTGTGTATTAGACAGATGAAGAGAGAAGCCAAATATACTGAGAGCAAGGGCACATGGAAACGAACGCACAATTAACAGCATTTATTATGGCTGGCGGCGTTTTGCACTAATCCATTGCATTTTCAAGGCTGCTGTGACATATACTTTTGTTTAATGAAAAGGAAAGTCACTACATAAAGTTCAGTTATAAAAATACATTTTTCAAAGTACTCTGAAGTAAACCTACCCAGTAAGTGGGTAAAAAGTGACTAAGGGGTACAAAAAAAGTCCCTATTGAGGAACCTGTTGATATATCAAACAAATTATTACCTTACGAAGGTTCTATATTCTATATTTCACAATTTTAATAAATCTCATTTTAAACAGCTTCTTGACTTGGCCCTGCGGGACACGGTATTTCTTTTTAATGGTACTTCGTTTAAAGTTTAAACAAATGGAAGGGATGGAGATGGGCAGCCCACTCGGCCCTACGTTCGTCAACAGCTTTATGGACTCCCTTGGGGAGTAGTTTTTAAGATTCCTGTCCCTCCAATTTTTACCCTTATTTTATCGACGTTATGTGGATGACACATTTATTCGTTTTGGACATGAATTTCATTCCCTTCTGTTTCTTGATTTTATTAACTCCCAGCACTCAAATATTAAGTTCACCACGGAGAAGGAAATATACAAATCCCTCCCTTTCCTGGATCTACGTATTTCGAGGGAGTCGGAGGATTTCCATACTAGTATATATAGAAAAGTACCTTTACGGGATTGGGTACTCATTTTTACAGCACGTGTCACTGTGATTTTAAATTAAAAGCTATTTTTACACTCCTCCACAGGGCCTTTACTCTGACTTCGTCTTGGCAAGTCTTCCATAGTAAAATTGAGTTTTTTACTTTTTTTTATTTTAGAAATAACTGTTTTCAGTTAAAACGTTAGAAAGTTACAACGATCATTAACAAAGAATTTCCTTTTGTAAACATAAAACTTATTCCAAAAAACCTACTAACGCTCAGGTCTCTTTTCAGACCTAAGGACAAACTGTGTCAGTATGTAACATCCAACGTCATTTACTTGTCCCAAGTGTGAGCTGGGATGCTACGTGAGATGTACGGGGCGCTTGCTGAAAGTCAGTGTCAGTAGCCATCAAGGAGTTAGTTACAGGGCGGGATGCAGATTGTCCAGGCCTGAATTATCAAACATCCGAAATCACTCTGCAATCTGGAAGATCCAGATTGATAGGAAATAATTTCTAAGTAGTTCCTACAGCTCAGAATGGGGGCGAGCTTACTACTTTAGAGTAAATTTACATAAATATAGAGTCATCCTCACCTTTGTTGATTACATAAGTGTTCTGCGGTTCTGCTTACTACCAGCCAGTTTCACCTTTTAATGCTCAGTCACTTTTTAGCCACGTACTGGGTAGGTTTGTTCTAGAGTATTTTAAGTTAAGCATTTTTTTATTTTTTTTTTTAATACTAACGTTCCTTTTTATTAAGCAAAAATATATGGGTCGTTGCAGCCTTGAAAATGCAATGGATTATTGCAAATCGTCATCGGCCATAATAATTGCTATTAATTGTTTCTGTTCCTTTCCAGCTGCATTTGGATTCTCTGTATATATATATATATATATATATATATATATATATATATATATATATATATATATATATATATATATATATATATATATATATATATATAGAAGAATCGTAGAAACAGACCCGACAAACCTCTCAGGTTGAAGAGGTAAAGGCATGTATGTCTCTCATAAGTATCAAGTTTATTATGCCAACGTTTCACATCATATGATGCATCCTCAAGGCTGGAAAATTACAGACTATAAATACTTAAAACGTCACTTATACAACGGCAAAAAACTTTAAAAATTTTTAACATTTACAAATACAAAAATTAAAACAAGAACTTGAAAGGAACACCTACCAAGGTAAGGTCTAAAAAGTGATTAA
>NC_089741.1:69759139-69771639 GCF_040412425.1 Macrobrachium rosenbergii
TGGTAGTTGATTTACTGTAAATACATGTAATCTTAAACTTACCCTAACGTGTTTACTTACAAATGCCTTGTGGGTAGAAATCACAGCTCAGTTAAATTCCCTCTTTTTTCCTAGTTTTTAACGATTTCCTGAATCAACAGCAGTCAAATTTTATATAAAAATCGAGGTAAGTAATGAATTCGTTCATTTAGAGTCTATAAATGGCTCATGATCAGCATTTCTGCAGGTTAAATCGTAAAAATGGCAAACAAGCCTTAGATCTTCCAAGCAATGGTGCAGAAAGGAACCTTCCCTCCTTTGCAACTTGCCATATCAGCCACTAGTGAAACTCGGCTGGGTGCAAGACGAAGAAATGAACCTTTAGCGCAAAATTCCACAAGTGCACAGTGAAGGAGCTCCACACTGTATTTTTATTTTATGCTAGAATATGAAGTGAAATTGTGACTGAATATAGCAATAGTGAAACGTTAGGCACGTGCATGCAATCCAGTCATTGAAAAGAGGGAGTTAGTATCTGTGACACAAGTTTTGATAGCCCCTGCATGAGGGCTTGCATGTTCTTTTTTCGCATAGGCAAGCTAGGGAATTATGAAGAGTTGAAAAAAGTAAATAGTGCACGTATTTCATCCTTGTGTTATCCAGACAATTTGTTGTCTTGGAATTTTAGCTAGACACATGGTTAGGTCCCATGTGGGCCAGCCAGCAAATCTCATACTGCTGGAATTCAGAGAGTTTAATCTCTCTCTCTCTCTCTCTCTCTCTCTCTCTCTCTCTCTCTCTCTCTTTGTAGCTGTTAGGAATCCATTAGTCAAACACATCATTCCTCATTATAGAGTAAAATCTCAGAAAAGACAAAATTTGTTCAGGCCATGTGAGCAAACAAACGTTCTTCATATTTTCATTCGTACACATTCCTCCATGCAGCACTGTACGTGGTAAATTGTATTTCATTTCAAACCGTTTCCATTCAAATAACCGCCTACTATTTCATTTATAAGCGTAAGGAGCCTTTTATTTTTTCTTTTGTTTATTTGTGGTTATATTTCATTTTCCTGAAACTCTTCTGTGACCACGTGGTCTTCACGTCATTCCCAGGGTAATTTTGGGTAAGCCTAAGAGAAACTTTTTATATTTGGGTTCCTCTAAATAAACCATAAGCAGGATAATATTTTTGTATAAGTGGGGTCAGTCTCAGGATAATTCCCACGCTGGTCATTGTCCTTTGTTGCCAGGTGTGTACGAGATGACCTTGAGCTGTCAGTTACTGAACCAGATACAAACCCAAGTGGTTACTACCCTTTTCAGGGCACGTGTGAGGAAGGCTAAAAATAGTGAAAAGCAAATTCGTACACACGTGACTTAGGCAAACAATGCCCATGCGTGGTAGAGGCAAGCTTTGAACCTATATTAGATTGGGGGAAAAGGTTCTTATTAGGGTTGGCAAAATACGCACATTTATCAGTGTAACTTGAAAATAATATAATAATTTTAACTTATCCTTCTCTCGACAATGAACTTACCACTTCTAAAAAGACAAAAAAGAAGTATGCTTCTAAAACGAGTAGTGTCTAACCCACCAATCTGTATCACTACGTAAACCTTACCTCCTCAGTGCTAGTATCCCAGTGTCTCTCAAAGCATTATTTTTTTTTTTGGGGGGGGGGCCGGTTTATGCTACGCCCTTTCTTTTTTTTATGGCTGTGATTATTATTCTAAGAGTGTCACGACACTCACTGAGTTCCCAAATCTAACCCGTATCAGGACTCCCCTAAAAGGAAAATATTTTTCTTATCACAAGAAAAACCAAATTCATGTGAATGGGCAAATGCTCCCCGAACCAAACCCAAATTCGCACCCTAGCTGGCCTTGTCCTTGCGCGAAATAAAACCAAACTCCCTACGTCCTCCAGGCAAAACCAAACCAGTTCCCTGCAAACAGATCCACGCCCTACAAGGCAAAAGCAATACAAGAAAATTCTCAGGAATGGGCAAATGCTCCCCGAGCCAAGCTTTGATTCACGCGATAGCTGGCCAAGTCTGTGCGTGAATCTGCAACCACGTTTTACGAGACTGACGTCAAAAACCAGTTTCCTGTGAACACATCACGTCCTACGAGGCAAGTCAAAAAACCCCAACATTCATGCAATAGCCGGCCGAGTCTGTGCGTGAAATAGAATACAATTTGTCTTTCGAGACATATATAAAATTCATTAATTTTGAACCACTACGTCTTTTCAGACATTAAAATTTGTTCATCAAAAGCAACTACCTCTTATTCAGACATTAAAATTTGTTCATCACGAACAAATTAAGTCTTATTCAGACATTAAAAACTTGTTCATCGCGAACAACTATGTCTTATTCAGACATTAAAAATTTGTTCATCGCGAACAACTATGTCTTATTCAGACATATTAAAATTTTTTCATCACAAACAAAGTCTTATTCAGACAAAAATTCTTTCATCATGAACAAACCACATGTTTTTCATAGATATTAAAATTCGTTCATCATGAGCAACTGAGTCTTTTAGACATACTGAAACCAGTTCATCACTAACAAACTTCGGTCTTTTGAGACACTCTGAAATTTGAGTCTTTTCAGACATTGATTTTATAAAGGGTTACACCCATATAAGCATTATCTCGAGATGTCTACGACATCCAGAACCCAGCAAAATGAGGACTTCAAGTTCTATATGTCCACTGGAAAGGACGTGGGACTGTCAGGACAAGCCCTGAGGGAGTGGGTCCAAGACAGAATAGATGATGCCAAGGCGGAGAGAGAGGCCAAAAGAAAGGCAAAGAAGGAAGAGCAAGATAGGCTAGATAAACTTGCAAAGAGAGAGCAAGATAGGTTGGATAGACTTGCAAGAGAAGAGCACGCCAGACAGAAGAAACAACAAGAAAGAAAGGATAGCCTCAACAGGGAGGAAAAGCAGTGGGCCCATGAGCTCCAGATGGCCCAGATTGGCACTACAAGCTCCTATCCGGCCCCTGGCGCATCCTCCCTCACTCAGGCTCATACCTTTATGCCCAAGTGGACCAAGGCCGAGCCCGAGGTGTGGCCCGATCGGGCAGAAAGGGTCCTTAGCACCTACCCACTCACTTCTGCCGAAGTCTCCCTACTTTTGGGAAAATTCCTCTGAGGAAAGGTCTAATAGCTTTCAGCACCCACCCTGAGGCAGACCAAGGGAAATGGGGGGAAGTGTGCCAGGCAATCACAAAGGCATACAATATCACCCCCGAAATGCTGGAGAGGACGCCAGAGAAGCCAGATAAAAGAAGTAGGGCAGACCTGTTCTGACTGGGAGTATCAATTAGATAGGGCCGTCTCTAAATGGCTAGATTCCACCGAAGTCTCCACTGCCGAGGACATCCTTGAGTTGTTCAAGATTGAAAACTTTTTATATTACACCCCTTCCGCCCTAGCAACCCATGTATGCGAAAAGGCGCCCACGACTCTAGTGGAGTGCTGTCGCCTCGCTGACACGTGGGACACTCATCATCCCCATGCAAGATCATTGAGATGTAAAATATGCCCTCCTTCTTTCGCCTCCGGCACCCTTCCTCCCAAGAATGGGCACTTGCAGAAACCCGTTGTATGTGGGTTCTGCAAGTAAGCCGGGCATTCCACCGAGCAGTGCCAAAACAAGGCCAGGTGCCACCCACAGCATCTTTCAAACCATCTCCCAGATATCTGCCAACTAACAACCCTGCGCCCTCCTCAGGGGCAGTGCCACGAAGAAATTACAGCCAGAACTATTGCACGGCTAACAAAGTTTATGGCCACCCACCATTTATATTTTCTGTCACATTTATATTTTCTGTCACACCTCCAGCCGTGGGAGTTCATCGGATGGGTCAATATCATACTCGCCTAGCACTCTCCTAGGCCCGCGTTTCATTCTCCGGCTGGCTAGGGAAGAATTAGAGGAATTTATTTCTGGTGTTAGAAAATCATTTCTCGGTATAATGTGGTTCGGATTCCACAATAAGCTGTAGGTCCCGTTGCTAGGTAACCAACTGGTTCTTAGCCATGTAAAATAAGTCTAATCCTTCGGGCCAGCCCTAGGAGAGCTGTTAATCAGCTCAGTGGTTTGGTTAAACTAAGGTATACTTAACTTTTTTCCAGCCGAGGGTCCCGTATATGCGGCACTTCCTCGAGGTAGGTACCCTGCATGCCAGGTCAAGGCATTTGATGATTCTGGTGCACAAATTTCCCTCATAAGAAAAGACAAAGTTCCCTATGGAGCTACCATTAACCGACATAAACTCATCACAATTAAGGAGCTCGAACAATGTAAAATGATACTCCCTACTGCTCAGCTGAGAGTCATAAGACCTTATGGATCCAAAATCTGCAACCTTGCAGCAGCAAGTTATATTCCTGGAGGTTACGATATCCTCCTGGGACGGGACCTCCAGTCTCCATCTAAGTTACAGAAATCCAGGGGTCCAAATCCCCAAAATCATTCATTGGCCATGAGTAAGCCTCAAACGCTGGCATTAATTCCACTACCAGTGCCACCTGAGTACGATATGCAATAGCCCCCTCCATCAAGATCGATTCCAGATCCCTTTCTGGTGTCCAGCCCTGCCCCAGTGCTAGTGCCAAGGCCCCAAATAGATCTCCCTCCAGGAGATCCCAAACTTGATTCACAATCTCTTCCAGTGCCACTTGTGTGCACTGAGCAGTGCCAAGCTCCGTCCATCACGAACGACGAGCAAATTCCAAATCATATAATAGTGCCTGTGACTACCTTAGTGCCAGTGCCAGAGCACCCTATCTCCTAATCAGGATCCTCACTCTTTTCCCGGCCTGGTTCCGCTACCAGCACTGGTAAGAGAAACGGATTCTTCCGACCATAGCTGAAGCTCAAGCAAAGGTGCGGCCTCGCAAACCCATGCCTGAGCTGGTCATGGTAACCTGCGAGCCTATCACACCCATCGCGGCCTCTTCCTCTCTTTCCCGGTCCCCCGCAGACACGACCATGAGTAAGGATTCTGCCATGTTTCAAATGGCCGATGAACTCACAGAATTGCTCCTGCTTCAGCCGCCAAAGAAGCCGACACAGTTGGCACTCCAATGTTCTCAGGCTCGGTTCAACCAATTCCCCTACCAAGGAGAACCATCACCCAAAAGAGATCTGAGGCAGAAATCACGGGCGTAGGCAACATTAAGTAGCTTAAATAAGCTGTTAAGCTCAGCTGGCCCCAGTGCCAACCCGGCACAATGCCACCCCCTATCCTAGGAGGACCTTGGCACCTCTATCCAGAAGAGGGTGTCAGGTTCCTCTTTTCCTTATAACTCTGTAATTTATTCTTTTCCCTCAACATTTTTTCTTTCATTATTTTGTTCAATTAATCATATTTTACGCTTCACAAATGCTTATAATTCCTCATCAAGGCAAACTAACTGCATGTCTTGGACTTTAACAACGACTAAAGTTTAAATGCATGATTATTTTAGGGCTTACCTAAAGGAAATCACTTACAGTTATTGAGTGTAATATTTACAGTAACTTCTTTATAATTGTAACTGTTCCTGTTTCAAAATAACAGTAGATTATGATTTATCGCATTTTAATACTTATGATAATTTACTAATTTTTCCTTTGATACTTATCTTAAGGAGGTTAATTAAAGTTAGTGTATTTTAATATTTACAGTAACTTTCTTATAGCTGTAAATGGTCCTGCTTTTAAGTACTAGTAATCTAAAGTTAAAACCTTTATGACGCAGATAGATTTTGGTTAATAAATATGCATGAGTGCCGTTTACGAGAAAAGTAGAGTAATATAAAGTATTTGTAAGCGGAATCCTTGGTTTAGTAGACATTCACACCCGACTGAAGGTGCAAGATGTCAACTTAGGAGGGATTTGCCATACTTTCCCAAGCATCCCAGTCACCAAATGCTTAATTTAAAGCTGGAAAATACCACAATGCATTTTGGCACTGGCTGACAAGGAAGGACAAAAGGAATATTGGCCCCTCCCTTAATCCGTTAATCGTAATCTGTATATCCATTTCATATTTCTCTTCTCAAACATCTGACGCTGCATGAAACCTTGTGTCTGTAAACAAAAGGTTTCATGCAGCGTCAGATGTTTGAAAAGAGAAATATGAAATGTATATATATATATATATATATATATATATATATATATATATATATATATATATATATATATATATATATATATATATATATATATATATATATATATATATATATATATATATATATATATATATATATATATATATATATATTATATATATATATATATATATATATATATATATATATATATATATATATATATATATATATATATATATATATATATCGTCATAAACTGGGTCCTCTGTGTGGATGGGAATTGGAAAAACTTATCCAAGATTATGAACAAAAATGAAAACTACTGGAAACTCACCTTAGAATCTTCCTTGATTTACGTAAATAATGAAGGTCTCCATTGGAATTAGAATTCTTTTACAAACAAGAAGGGTTTATTTATAGGGAATGGGGCAAATATGTGAGACCAAAAATGTAACAATTTACAGACACATAAATCACATATGGTAGATCAATAACACAGTAATTTACAAATACGCAATGTAAATATGAGGGGAAACAGATACAACAGTCCCTGTTATAACAAATGATTTTGATATGCTAAAATACATCCATCCACAGACAATAATACACTGGAAAGCGTGAATTCCAGGATAATGGCAATTAGTTAATCAAGATGATTTCTGTGTGAGCAACGGATTCTTGCGATCAGGCTGCGACCAGGAATGGCTGTGAAATTTGGATGGCAGGCATGAACGGGTCAGGCATAGATTTGCGGACTGGACAGGACAGGATGGCTCCTGGAAGAGAGGTCAGGAGTTAGTACAAACACGGGTGGGGGGGGCAGTGAAAGAAACCTCCCTTGCTAATAAATAAACACAATGAGTCTCTGCACTAGGGAGGAGTTGCTCACTTGAGTTACTTAAATTAATTTGCCCTTAATTCACACTATGGAGGGAATATTAGGTTGATTTCAAAGCAAGTCATGGGGTGATTCACGTGCTGCTTGAAGTAGGTTGACTTAACAAATAGACTGCTTTTTAGGAAGAAGGAAATTGAAGATTGGAATTGCTCACTTGAGTTACTTAAATTAATTTGCCCTTAATTCTCACTATGGAGGGAATATTTGAATACTTATTACTGAATAATATTAGGTTGATTTCAAAGCAAGTCATGGGGCAATTCACAGGCTGCTTGAAGTAGGTTGACTTTACAAATGGACTGCTTTTTAGGAAGAAGGAAATTGAAGTTTGGAGGAATGGAAAAATCAAGGAATTTCAGGGGGAGGGAAAGGGTGGCTTACTGACTAATTGCGGATGATGTACCTGGGTCTGTAGATGCTGCGCTGACATGTATGACTCGGCCAGTTACCAAAGTTAGTTTTTACCAGCGTAAAGAAAGAAGCGCCCGAACGTGTGTCTCGGACGATAGGTGTGTGTGGAGTGGGGTGCTTTCCGGGAAAACAGAGCGTGCCTTTCACCATTGTTTGCTTCACTGTCTCAGCCTACGTCGATCTGCAAAGAGTCGTACAGCCAGCAAAGGAGTGGAGAAAAAATAGCTCTTAGGATTAAGTACTTAGAGATTAAGGTCCTATCTATCTCACAGCCTGGATGTGCCCTCCATTCCCCTAGAGGATCGGCTGCTCCTATATTGCATGATTGGGGTGAGGGGTTTTCCTATTGTCTACCCCAGGTCAGCTGACGAGGGGGCTGTCCCTACATGAGTTCCAACAGGTGGTAACCGCCTTTCGCCTTTCCTAGTTCAAAATATGCTTGGGTGTACCTTGCCCGCCATGTTTTCTCGGCCCTACGGTCAAATGAAGGGTGAAGTTCTTCCCTGAATAAATTAATTACTAGCTGTCGGACGAGGGAAGAATAAATCCTTAACAGGTACCCCCTTTGGAAAGGTCTTCACACCCTTTCGGACATGAAGGTCCTGGCTAATTCCTCCTAACTGGGCAGCTAGCTAACCCACATAAACTGTGCTTTGGCACTGCAATAGCTAAAGGGGCCCATCTAATTGCTAAGAGGGGTTCTATGTTGGCTAACTTCACATCTATAACAGACCTAACCTAGGTAAGAGTATAGACCCTTCTACTAACTGTCTCTGACGACAGGAGAAATCTGCTCCTAGGCAAATACACATAGTAATATTTAACCTAACCTATTATCCTACGACTCTGGCACTGAATGAGCTGGCACTGATGAATTGCATGCAATGAATTATGATTGGCACAACGCTTTATGATTAACACACAACAAATTCAAACATGAATAACCTGAAAGGTAAATCACAGTACACAATTAAGTAATGTATCTGTTTGAGTCTGGAGTGGGTTGGAAGGAGGTTAGTTAGAGAAAAAGGGTTAGTGGTACAAGTGCCTAAGGGGTTAGTTGTTAATACTACTGGATCATAGGTCACACAGGCTATCTCCTCTAGGCAGGTGCCAGGATCACTCTGAGTTGGAAGCGGCACTGTGTCAATGGGCATGAGTGCCAAGAAGAGCTTATGGCTCTGATTTGCTAAGTGGCTTTCTTCTGCCCCTTCTTCTTCTTCTTCTTCTTCGGGGACCTCCAAGGTCTGGCTAGGCCATTCCTAGGAGGCGATGAGGGTACCAACTCTGAAGAACAGAAAGGAGCACCGTCAGCAGCAGGATCAGGGGCAGCCTCAGTTGCTACGAGCTGGTCTCCTACTTTGGCTGCTGCGACAACCGTCGTGGGAACAGAACCAGCGCCTACATCCTGGCCAGACAGTTCGTGGTCGACCAGAAAAAAGGTAGTATCCAGGCCTGCCAGAGGGTCATCCCCAGCAGGCGGAAGAGTTGTGAGGTTTGGCGGATCTTCCATAGGAGGATCCGAGTCAGGTTCTGGATCCGGCACTGGCACCAACTCAGGGCCAGGCAAAGGGAGTAAGGTTGGCATGGAGCTTCCAGCCGAGATAGGCGGAGCTTGGCACTGACCAGGGCTCTTAAGTGGCACTGGCAGCGAATTGGTGTTAGGCAAAGCTGAAGGGGGACCCGGGGGAGCAAGACCCCCTGTGTCCCTGGTGTTATTTGGGACAGCGATTCCTGTCTCGATGAGAGGGCAGGGCTTCTTGGCTCAGTGGAAATGGCTGCTGCAACTAGCTTGCTGGGGCACTTGGACCATCTTTCGGAATGCCCTCTTATGTTGCAAGCCCTGCAGCGGTAGTTTGTGAGATCCCTGCATGATGAGGGAGGAGTTTTTTGGTGGCTGTCCGGTCGCAAGATCTACGGACTAGGCCTGGAATGAGTTCGATGTGGGTTGCTTAATGTCGCTCTTGGGCGAATGGAAGGTTTGGCTGACGGTGGCACAGCTGTCACTGAGGATGTGTCCCGATCAGAAGAGGTTACTGAGGACTCACTGACGGAAGCAGTCAGGCAACAGAGTGGTGTGGGGGTGGGACATCCCCAGAGGATGTCTTGTCCAAGCAGGAACTCCACTCCATGCCGAATACGCTTGACGACGCCAAGGCGGTGAATTTTGTTGCTCCAAGGGGTGATCACCCTGAGTTTGACTGTGGGGATGGTCAAGGATTGTTCATCCACCCAGGTCACTGTCCACTTGGTTTGCTCATTTACCGTGGCACTGGCTGGCACTTGGGCCCGATCTATCAGGCTAATATCTGAGCCAGTGTTGGCAGTAGTTGGCAGGTGCACTGGTGGGCTAGAACCATCCAGAGACACCACTGAGACGGACTGTGTCCAGACCCTCTCAGGGTGAGTTCTCTCTGGCAGCTCAGCCAAGGAGGCTGTGGCACTTATCAGGTTGACGTGCCTGGGAGCAACCACATGTTTGGGGCATGCAGGATACCCATAAGAAGAGTGTCCTGAAGCTCCACAGTCTTGGCAGGGTCCCCTGGGATAGGATGATCTCCCGACAGTGATGGTGTGCTGGGAAGGTGGTGCATAATTAGAAGGAGAGGAAGACGGACGGTTATTGGTAGGCTGCAGAGGGTTGTTGACCTGATGGTTATGTTCCCTGTAGCGGCACTCTGCTTCAGCATAGCCGAACTTCTTACAGATGGTGCACGGAGGTTTGCTAGGCGGTCCGTTCTGTGGGCGATTTGAGCCTAAGAGGTATCTGGGTGGCACTATTTGGCGTTGCAAGGTGCTGTGGGATGGGTTGTACGTCTCCCAGGCATCAGCTAAGTGGCAGGCTACCTTGAGAGTGGCTGGCTGTTTGTCACTAAGATACAGAGCCAGAGGCCCAGGCATGGCAGGCCCACACTGGAAGAGGTCCTCCAGCATGGTCCGAAGAAAGAGAAAGAATAGAACTGAACAAATCAGAGGAGAAGAAGAAGTGGAGAGACAGCGTGCAAGAAGAAGAAAGGAGAAGATAGATCAGGAAAGGAGGCCTGAGCTGGAACCAGCAGTAGTCCCAACAAGCTGAGTCTTGTGACATCTGCCCATTCTCCCATCGACAGTCAATAACATTGCTGGCAACCAGTCCGGCTCGAAAGACATCGAATTCGTCTTCAAGACCTATGATGTCAGCCCTGCTGAGAGGGCCTTATAGGCCTGTCCAGGACCAGCCGACGTTCTTGACCATACTTCGGAATCCTTGTCTCCACCTCTCAGGGGTAATTTCATACGCCTTGGCGATGACCTCACAGACAGCAGCCATGTCTCCTCGTTGATCTCTTTCCAGCGCTCGGTGGGCGGTGTTAGACTTCCCATCCAGGTACTTGGTGAGCAATAAGGCCCTCTCAGCAGGGCTGACATCATAGGTCTCGAAGACGAATTCGATGTCTTCGAGCCATTGTTCTGACTCATCTTCGAGTCCATTTGCCAGCAATGTTATTGACTGTCGATAGGGAGGTATTTAGTGCAGATGGGGTGGGGCTAGACGCTTGTTGGGCGGCTAAAGCTACTGCTCTTTCCTTCCTGGCTCTCTCCAGCTCAGGCTTCCTTTCCTTGAGGGCTAGTTCGTGCTGTCTTCTCCTTTCTTCTTCTTCGCTTTCACGCTGTCTCCTCCACTCTTCTCTTTCTTCTTCTTCTCTCCTCTGCTCAGCTTCTTGCTGTCGTCTTCATTCTTCTCTTTCTTCTTCCTTTCTCCTCTGCTTGGCTTCTCGCTGTCTCTGCTCCTCTTCATAGTTTCTCTTTTCAGCAGTCTGCTCCCTTACAAACCTGTGAAGGGCCTGGCCTATGAGGCCATCCTCCTTTCCTATATCCTGGAAATATTGGTGCTCTTCGGTTGACATGTTGCTGATGGGGAAGGGCAGCTAAGTGGATTAACTGGGCATTCCTGGAGGAAAGGTTTTGTGATGATGAGGAAGTGCCCTTTAGATTATTGACACTTCAGTGAGTGGCACCTTTTAATGGGGTGGCACTGTGGGTGAGTGTGCCGTGTAAAGGTCACACTAGGAGAGCGTTCCTGAAGGAAGTCTGAGTCCTTATGGGCGGATACACTACAGTAGGTCATGAAGTTATCCTGAAGGTATATTATTCCTTATGGATGGAAACACTTAAAACATGGGGGTGCTCCTGAAGGCTCTGTCCTTATGGGCAGATGCACTGTTAATGGGGTGTTCCTGAAGGAGCTAAGGTCCTTATGGGCTGAAGCACTGGTTTTATGGCACTCTGTTTCTTAAGTAGAGGTGCAATGGCTGATGAATGATTATTTTGTTGGGTGGCACTGTGGTGCCGGTGCGCTCTGTGGAGCAATGCAAAATGTCAGTGCATGAAATGACACTGAAAGGGAATGGTAGCCTACTCTGCCTGGGGCAGAAGATAAGTAAGGAGTAAGAGGTAAATGGGAGACTCCGGCAGAATGTAAGGGAGAAAGGAAAGGGGAAGAAGAAAGATATGTGCTTCAGTGATTGGGTTGCTAGGCAGTGCTGCAGGTTAGAGGCACTTTGAGGAATAGAACTGTGGAGTGACACGAGTGGGTGGCTAGTTCTGAGAACTAGAGGTCGCTGCCTGACATAGGAAAGGAAGCCTTCTCCCTGACATGAGGGGAGGGAGGATATGGGGAGTGCACTCAATATGCAATTTAGCGCTTGTAGCATAAGCATGCCTGGAATGAGATATACCCAACTCGTTTACGACAGTTGAATAACATGTGTATTTAAGTAAATGCCTGTGCACTCTATGGCATACGAGAATTGATCTGGGATGAAGTACAAAAAAGGGAAAGCAGGTAGGCTTATATGAGATTATTCGCTGAACATGAGCGCTTATAAATTTCACGCACTATGTATATAATAAATGAGTAATGAGTTTGGCTCTTAAAGTTCAAAAGTGAGTTACACTAAAGAAAATTCTTTGTATTTAGCTTTTATGATTTGTGGGTTGTTTTCCCAAACTCGTAGATAAATTTGTGTCAATCCCGTGTTAAGATAAAAGGAAAGTGAAACAAAAAAAGAAAAATCTCTCTCTCTCTCTCTCTCTCTCTCTCTCT
>NC_089741.1:69789139-69791639 GCF_040412425.1 Macrobrachium rosenbergii
TTGCATTTCAACCTCAAAAGATTTCGTTTACGAAAAACGCCTGTGAACTCTTTGAAGTCGCGTTCGATCAAAACGTATTAGATTGCACAATGTCTAGCTATTGCACCGAAAAGCAATTTTAAAGGACAATAAAAAACAATTTAAATGAATCTGATATTTGATTAGTTACAGTGCAAAAACTGGTAAACCGTTTTTGAGTCGTAAAGGTAATCTCAAGTAAAGAATTGAAAAAGCTTATTTTTTGTCAAAGTTTTCCAGTTTTCATTTAGAGGTCCATAAAAGGATCTGGAAAACCATACAGAGTTGAATTGAAACTGCGACTAACAGGGGTTTGTTTTTCTCTTTTTCTTTTCGAACACTCAAAAGCTTTTTTGACTCTAACTAATAACAATGATTTCCGACTTCCTTTCAAAAGGCCAGAACAAAAATTTATTGCGGATAAGTCTAACCGCCAGAAGTAGATTTAAAAGTGAGACTGGAATTTTTTATTTGAGCCACTCAAAAAATCTTTCTAGGATTTTTGTAATTTTTAGGATAATATGTCTCAACGCCTGTTACCTTTGTTATTGAAGATATATCTATATCTAAGCTCAATATAAGATTATACCATCTCTCTCTCTCTCTCTCTCTCTCTCTCTCTCTCTCTCTCTCTCTCTCTCTCTCTCTCTCTCTCTCTCTCTCTCTTTCTAACAAAGTAGTGTAAAACAAGAATAATTTCATCTTAGTGAAAATAAATAATTCCTTACACAAATTAGCAACGAAAAGATGTCAACCAACAATTAAAGATATACACTTTCTTTTTAAATGTAGACCCATTAAAATCGCTCTCAATGTTCGTCTTTCGGGAACCCTCATAATAACCACAGAATCACCTGCTCGTGTTTTCTTTGTCCAATTTCAAATATCGAGATAAACATATTAGTTCAACAAAATTGTCATAATGAATGAAACGACTCCCATTAAACTGTTAGTCTATGTAAATTGGAAAATAGATTTTCGTTGACTGATATAAAAATAAACTGTGCTCAGTAGCCTTCTTTTATACACAAGTATTTTTACAATATTAACAGTACCACAAAAATGTCAATATTAAATATCATAGTTTCATCACCACGTCAAACTAAACGAGACTTAAAGGAGGTCAAGACTGAATGGTGAACAGACAAATGAAGTGCTCTCCGAAACACACTCACACGCACATACATACACGCACACACACGCATATGTATATATATATATATATATATATATATATATATATATATATATATATATATATATATATATATATATATATATATATTTTATATATAAAGTACTATTCCACAAAAAAGGTTATCACAATGATTTTTAGGCGAACAATTTAGAATAAAATGGTCTGTTCACAAAATTGGTAGTAGTCTTGTGCTACAGAAAAATTTCGCATGGATAAAGGTGTTTTGTATATTAGGAAACGAAATTAAGCTTTAAAATTCAATACAATGGACACATCAGTCCCAAACAAACCAATAGTTATTAAAATTAGCAGGAAAAAAGGAATGTTCGCATTATTTCATATTTCACATCTGAACCTTTTTCTCAGACATATCAGCAAGTCAAACATATGTACATAAATTACAATAACCTTTATTTACATATCTACAGAGTCAGTATCGGGTATGAACCTCCACGAGCACCAATAACGCCCACTAGGTGGCGTGTAATGCTGTCCACCAGCTGTACAAGGTTCTCAGCAGGTATCCTGTCCCATTCTTCCAAGAGAGACTGACCTAATTCTCTAAGAAAGGATGGCAGGGTGTCCCTTCGTCTAATTGCACGCCCAACTGATCCCATAAATGTTGTATGGGGTTGAGGTCTGGGCTCAGAGCAGGCTGCCTCAGGATGTTCACATCCTGTCCTTCAAGGCAAGTAGCCACCACTTGTGCTCGATGGGTAGGGGCATTGTCGTCTTACTACCAATATCATAGGCAAACAAACCACGAGACCATGGAAGAAGGTTCCAATCCAGCAACTGTCTGTACACGTCACCGGTCACGTTTCGATCCAGAATGACAAGCTGACTTTTGCCAACTGCACAAATGGCACCCACACATGGACAGATCCACCACCTACAGCAACTCAAGCTTTTACACACTCGTCCCTGAGACTTTCTAAAGCCTGCTTGCATACATGCCTCCTAGTCATCTACCTGAAACAACAGATATCTGGACTCATCTCCTAAAATCACATGGTGTTGTACAGTCAGATTCCAGTGCTGACGGGCCCAAACCAAACTGTCTCTTTTATGTCTGGGGGTGAGCTTTGGCCTCACAGCACATCTATAGGCTCTGTAACCCATTGCTGCCAATCTGCGATTCACTGTTCTGATACTGGTCTTGCAATTAGACAAACGAACAACCAGCCATCCACCCTTGGAAGAATGGGACAGGGTACCTGCTGAGAACCTTGTACAGCTGGTGGACAGCATAACACGCCACCTGGTGGTGTTGTTGCTGCTCAC
>NC_089741.1:69796639-69811639 GCF_040412425.1 Macrobrachium rosenbergii
TCATTCGGTTTTGTTGCAGAGGCGATTTAAATTGTGTACTTTTTCCACAAACGCAAACAGAAAACCATTTCAACTATGGTAGCCAATGTAGGGGATACTGAAAATAGAAAAAAAAAATAATGGACAACACTATAATTGAAAATTCTAGTACGTGCAATATTAAGTAAAGAAAAAATGAACAGTCACATGGTATCCTTTGAACCTTGTTTAGTAATGTGTTGTTATTAATTGCATTGCATTACCATATATTTTGGGAGAAAAAAATTGAAATACAAGCCGGCTTTTCAGTGATAATAAGCATTTGTCAGCTTTGGTTGCTTACTTCAAACTTCTCTTTATGCATTTAGTTAATTATTTCTTTTTACTGACATTTTCTTCTCTAGACTACTTGTGTAAGAAAGATGGAGGGAATTTATTTACCAAATGTTAAAGAAAGAGTTACCATTATACCAATTTCTTATGGTTATGTATATATATATATATATATATATATATATATATATATATATATATATATATATATATATATATATATATATATATATATATATATATATATATATATATATGGACAACAAACAGAGAACGATGTGATGACCTGTCAGTGGCGCTTCGCTGCAGCTGTATTTATGCTGGCATTGGGAATTTGCTCAGTTGTGACAGAGACTTATTTGATCATGGTCCAAGCACAGGGAAACAGCATGATAGAATGTTGAACCGATGCGCCCGAAGTGCCCAGGTTCCAGTGGGGTATGTGTGTGCGTGTGTGTGCGATCTCCCATGAGCTATTTATGAGAGGAACAGTGGCTCTCACAGGGAGATTGCCTTGATCTTGAGTGGCTTATATGTGCTTTTAGCCTGGTGTAGTGTTTAAAGAAACCACCACTATGAAGATACATTATTTATGGCCATAGAAATGTAAGTAAGATCTCCCAGTGACATTTATATTTTTTCCAGGCTTTAGAGGGAAAACCCCCGGATTGGAAGCTGTGAAATTGATCGATGTCTATCTGATGAATTTCCCCATTATGCATTGCTCTGTTCCATTGTGCATTTTTCTGTTCTGAATATTCATGACTTTTAACACCATTTCAGGTTTTAAAATAATGAAATGTTTCTTTCAACAGGAATTCTCGAGTATTTGGAGGTGGTGTTTTAACTCTTACATACTATATGACTGCTTATTTTGGTCTTGAATGAATATGACCATATTACTGTACTTGAGGACCAGACTATTATTCACAAGTATTGCTTGGTATAGAATTGTTAATAGGCTTGTGTGTGAACCAGTATTTCGTTTAGTTGTGTTTTCCATTGATAGGGGGTGTGAACCAGTCCATTTCATGACCGTAGCTTTTGCCGAATCACTTTCGTGAAATTTGCAAATAAAGTCTAGTTTTGTATATCCGCGTCTCATTCCAGTAGGCCTTTGTTTAAGAATAGGTTCAGTGAGAGAAGTTTGACAAAGGAGAAGGGATTTGCTGACCCAGAGATGAGCCACGGCTACCACTGACATCTTAAAGAAGTAAGATGATTGGTTTTGTTCTCAAAACAGATACATCAACAAAAGGTGGCCCTTCTGACCCGGGAGGGTCATTAACATACACACACACACACACACACACACACACACACACACACACACACACACACACACATATATATATATATATATATATATATATATATATATATATATATATATATATATATATATATATATATATATATATATATATATATATATATATATGGAAAGTTGCATTCATATTTCGAATCGTCGTGATGTGGACTGCTGCAACTTGTGAGCTACCAAAAGTCTCATGGGCTGAGCATTTATTGAGGAATAATGTTTTCAGCCATTACATAATTTAGTGTTTATACCATGTACAGAGAATTAGCACTTTGTGAGTTAACAGAGTAAAGTCTTATCAAGGAATCTGGTTAGTATTTATTGAACTTTACAGGTATCTCAAGAACACTTGAGAAACTGAGGTTGACACTAATTTGTTATATACACCGTAAAAATATGCAAAAACACTCATCTAGTAGTTTCCATTCACCAAGCGATGACATTATTTTGTTATATAAATGGTAATGCTTTTTTCCCTCCTTAGAATATTTCAACTATTCATGCAGATAATATTACATAAAAAAGAAAAAGACAAAATTTCTAGGAGGATTTAGGAAACACTTAGAATGCTAGGAAGAAGTGTTAATGAGGATACTAGTTTCAATCCAAAACTTAAGTATGATTACTGACACACAATGTCTGATGATGGTTCCGAAAAATACACGGAAAAAGACAAAAATACATATTCCATAGTGGTCGTCGGAAACACACAAGAAAAAAAAATAGTTTCTATTGTCTTACTTCTTATGGCGTCACACACGAGCGGAAGAAATCAACTGACGCAAAGCACCTAACCTCTAAGACCATCGAACATTAACTAGCATAAGGCTAATGTTTCAGTAAGTGGCACTGTTTGCCAGCTTTGCATCAACAAAACAACTTAATATGGGTGAACTGTGCGAAAGAAAGGAAATGTAAAAATACGCTGCACAGCAGTGCATGACACTGTTACATTAGGCCTACTGTTTTCCAAGATCAACGGATCATTAACGTAGCTCGCTTGAACCCCCTGATAACTGACACTGCGATCAAGAGAAGTACTAAGCTACTAGTTGATGAATTGATCGTCCACAAACAGAATGCCAAGAAAGAGAGAGAGAGAGAGAGAGAGAGAGAGAGAGAGAGAGAGAGAGAGAGAGAGAGAGAGAGAGAGAGTTGTGTGCCGAGTTGTCTACCTTGAACCTATCATGTCATTTTTTTTTTTATACTGATGAAGACATATAATTATTTTGTATTAAGTGTTTGCTTGGCCTTAAAACCCAGAATAAATAAAATGTTAAATAAGTGTAATTTTAATTCATTATAACAGCATTTATGAAAAATTTAATTCATAATATTATGCCAACAAAATGTAACGTAATTCACAATTATAATGACAGCGTACCTTTAAATACGCAATTTTAAACATGTCACCTAGAAGAAAATATCGAGGGCTGACAACCAAAAGTGGTTATGTCCATTTTTGGCAAAATTGAGTTAAGTCCACCAAAATTATTCTTTCCCCATGGGCTATATCTACCAGAAGTGTTGATGTCCAAATCTTATTAGAAGTGGCCGTTTAGCAAAGTCATTAACTGCTTAAGTCCATTACTGCATAGTTTATTCCTAAGCACTACTGGGATGTCCACTTAACCAGTTCTGGTTGGGGAAGGGTTGCTATTGCTTCCAGCCACAACGGGCTATGTCCCTTTTAGCAGTTTTGTTTGACTGTAATAACTTTGCAATTATTTTTGAAATGCAATGCTAATTTTGTGTAAAATTTAGCAGCACTTGTTTTATTCATAAATGAGAACAGATGAAATTGAGAACAGACTCTAATTAGCTAGATATTGGACACGATGCCTCGACACTGCCTTGAGACAAATCTGACAATGGAACATTTTCTGGCGAGGACAGGCGTGGTAAACATCCTCCTTCAAACAAGACAAAGACTGAAGATATCGATGCTGTACGGAAACATACTGAAAGCTTCCCAACTATTGAGTCTCACTATACCCGTAAAGACACTCGTCGTAGATACCTTGATCAATGTTTATTTATAAGCAAAATTTGCAGACTTTATAAAGAACAATGTGAAACATCCCATCCAGCAAAAACACCAGTACATGAAAAAACCTATCGTAGAATCTTTTGCAATGAGTATAACCTTTCTTTTTTTCATCCAAAAAAAAAGATCAGTGTGCCAAGTTTACTAAAAATAAGCAGCTCAAAGGAGAAGAAAGAAATTTTTCAGGAAGAATTTGATGAGCATCTTAGGCGAAAAGAAGAAGCACAGAGGGCCAAAGCCGCAGATAAGGAGAGGGCAACCAATGAAAACGCATTTGTGTCTGCTACATTTGAAATGCAAAGTGTCCTTCAAATTCCATACAGTTCGGTTTCACTCATGTACTATAGTAGGAAATTATGTGCTCATAATCTTTGTGTGTATAATGCAACAAAACCGAATGATGCATCTTGTTATTGCTGGTCTGAGGTGGATGGTGGTAGGGGTAGCAACGAGATCGGAACTTGTTTGTATGATTGGCTCTGCCAATTGCCTCCAAATGTGACTGAGGTATCCCTATTTTCTGATACATGCAGTGGCCAAAACAGGAATCAGAACATTGCAGCTATGTTCCTCTATGCTGTACAGAACACTAAACTCAAAACAATTACCCGTAACTTCTTGGAGAGTGGTAACTCTTACATGGAATGTGATTCAATGCATGCTGCAATAGAGCACGAGAAAAATAGCACGTATCTACACTATGCTAGACTGAATATCCATATTTCGTCGTGCCAGGCGTCGAAATCCCTACTGTATTCAGAATCTTCATTATCAGGATTTTCATAATTTCAAGGAGCTTGCACAAACTCTGATTAAAAATAAACGCATTGATGAGGATGGCAATATTATCAACTGGCTTTTGGTTAAAAGCTTCAAATTTGAGGAAGATCAACCAGGGGTTATTATGTATCGCTACAATTATACTGACACATTCCTGAAGCTTCGTGTCTCGGGACATGGTCGGCCAGCAAAGCAGAAAAACCTCTCCCGTGCATATAATGGCAAAATTCCTATTAGTGAGGCCAAGAAAAAGGATCTGATCAACCTCTGCAAGAAATTTGTGATTCCAGAAGAAGTACACCCCTGGTATGAAGCCCTCAAGGGATAAAAAAAAAAATGTGAAGGACCAAGTTCCAGAGCCCTCAGTTGAAGACTCGGGAGATGATGATGAAGAGTGAAAATACCTTTCAGGATACTGAAATAGAGGATTTATTATTTTAAAACAGTGTTTTTGTACTGCATTAATGTTTTCTTCATGTATCCTTTGAATGTATTGAATAAAAGCATTTTTCTTTAAAATTGTTTAACTGCATAACCTAGTAAATTGTAGCAGAATTTTATCCATCCAGAGCTGGTTATGTCCAATTAATCAATGTTTTGGCTATGCTATCATTGCAAAGAATTTAAATTTCTCTGTCTTGTAAACATATATATCATCCACATATATTCATCAACATATACAGTAAATATTTCTGGTGTAGCTCTAATTTAGGTATTTTTTTATGACTCTGCAAAGTCTTTAGAAGCGATTTACTCAAAACCTCTTTTTTGGACATAACCACTTCTGGTTGTCAGTCCTCGATATTAATAGTTACCAATGCTGGTAGCCTTGGATGTTTAATGTTAACATTCTTTAAATAATGCCAGAGTAAAACGAAAAATGCAGCCGAATTATGAAAATGCGGGAACTCGTGAAATAAATTAACAGCAACAGTTGTGCATTGGCTTCATGTAACTGTAGAAAGTTGCGAGATAAAACTTTTGCAGGCTGTTGTTCGAAAGATTTTTGAAGTGTTGCAATACATTTTTTTTTGTGAATTGACTTCAAATAGTCGATCTCGAAAGCTGCTGAGTACAATAAAGATAAGTCGTAATTGGAGTGAAAAATTATTTACCCAAGTAAATAAATCATCCACTACACCAGTAACTCAGCCACTGTAACATTTATTTGAATGGCTAATGAGAATCAAAATCCTCTGTCTAACTAAAAGAATCAACGAGGAATATGTTGGATTACCCACTTAAATCTACAACCTGATGTGTGCCTGGCTTGGCATTTTCTTCATAAACTCCAGCTTTTGCAACATTTTGCAGTGCTTCACTACCCATTGTTTCGTTAGGAAGCTGTATTTATGGATTCACGGAGTTGTTTCCATCTGTTGCGATCATAACTGTCTGTCTATAGGTCTGTGAATATAGGATTATAATTATTCGCCCTGAAGCAATAAAAAAATAATGATGAGTGATAAAATGAAATACAAAAATATTACATATACCAGGAAAACATTATGTACCCATCATAGCTCTCATTGAAAGTGCTTTACACCTGGAACAATTCCTTTGTTACAGTCACGAAAGTATTAACTAAGACAGGAATATAACATTTTCACTTAGTAATTGCATTGATTTTGAGTACAATAAAGTACATGACAATTCTACGAAAATCATCGTAGTTTAGAAAAGGTCTTCTTAATTCCTCCCACGCCCGGTCTCCGTCAGCATGTCACTCCGATTTTGTCTATCTGTCTGTCTGCCTGTCCATCACACACACACACACACACACACAACACAGTTCTCTGGACTGTTTTAGCAAGAAGGGAAGTGTTTTTATTGTTGCACACTCTCTCTCATTTATTCCTTGTCCCACTGACTCTATCGCAAGTACAAACAATGTTCAATGACAATTCTCAATAATGTAAGTTATACAGGATTCTCTCTCTCTCTCTCTCTCTCTCTCTCTCTCTCTCTCTCTCTCTCTCTTCTTCATACCTATCTAGCTGTCTATCTCACGAATCAAAAGCACAACCAGAAAGTGAGGGAGCGAAACCGGCAGACTGACAGATAGAGGAAAAAAGTTACGAAAACATTTCAGATCTTTGAGTTATCGAAGTTCAAAATTTAATATTTCTCTGTGGATGTCAACTGGGGAGTTTTAAAGAATTATGGCCCGGAGGCCAGAGGAGACGGCCCGCTAAACTTTTTAAATATTTCAACATCCAGGAACTTCAGCGTTGCAAAAGACAAGAAAAGTGACGGTAAGAGGATACAGCAAGAAATTCTTCAGGTTTCCATTTAGCGTAGACACTAAAAGTTACGTAATTCTGTATCTCAAACTTCTTAAGAGGTCGAGACCAACGTGCGCGTGTATGAACACACACATATAGCCACTTATAAATAGTAGGATATAATGAACTATGCTTTAATTCTTCATTGTAATTTACTAAATTTTATTGCAATTCCATTAATCGTATACTTGTCTCTTTCTCTTTGAGAGACAAAACACCACACACACAGGCACACAGACAAACACGCGTGTATGTACGGTAATATATATATATATATATATATATATATATATATATATATATATATATATATATATATATATATATATATATATATATATATATATATATATATATATACAATATGTGTGTGTGTGTGTGTGTGTGTGGCTAAAAACGTATGATAAGACAAAGGCTAATAATCAATCGGGTTTCAGGGTAAAACGTAATAAGATGCAAATGGAAAGCTACTCATTGAGTGAATGCAGTTTTATTCAGTGGAAAGGTTAATGTAATGATGTGTAAAGAGTTAAGGAAATTAGAGTGGCAAATCGGAATGGTTCAGCGTGGAAATGGTTAATATAAGGTTTAGTATACTTTTGGAAATAAGTGTTGAGGACATATGGAAAGCAATTAAGAATGTGAAGAATGAAAGACACCAGCTTTTGGGTAGACGATATAGTCGGATATTGAGAGTACAATTAAGAGGCTGACCTGACAATGTAACGTTTGCCTGCTTGGTGAAAAGCATCAGATGGATTGGATGAGGATAATAATTGTTACTTTTTATCAACGTGCAGGCGATAGATGAGATCAAGTCTTATAATGGTATAACATATTTCAGCGATGGTTCATGGAAATGTGGCTAAGAAATTAAAACAAAGCAGACTGGCTGGGTTCGTGTATTTGCCCTATCAATATATGCCCAAAAGCCTTTACTTTTTTAAAGTATTCCTTGTATCCTTGTCATCCATCTACTGATGTTTCCACTCTTACTTAATCTAATGATGGTCTGTAAAGTATCTAGGATTATGACTTGAAAACTTTGGCTCCTTTATCATTTTTTAGTCCGATTCGTGATTCTCATCGATTTTGTCTCATACCTATCACACTGATTTTTTTCTTTTATTTGGAAATTGGATCCCTATATATATCAGTATATGGGGCCAGTCATAATCAGTAGCAAGTCTTGGAGGGATTACAAGACGATCTAGCTTTGTCAGCTTCTAAATGCCCCACATTTATTTGGAAATTATCCTTCTTCCAGGGGAACGAAAACTTTCCGTACTGGAATCACTTCAAGTAATTTTGTTTATTCGTTGTATAATGAGAGCAGTGCTTTTGGTATCCTCAACTGGTGAGGACCCCATTCTTTCACCCTCATTGTGCATGTTAAGCATTGCAATGCTACAGGCGTCGTGCCGAAATCATAAGCTCATTTGTCAACTTGTTTGATAGGTGTTGAATGATTTTTCCTTCAAAAATGAAGAATATTCTTACTTGCTCTGTATTTCCGAATTACTTGACCGGCCAATTTTATGACAACTTTTCGTGTCGTTAACGAAAAGAGATCAGCCAAATCACATACACTTTTCCACGTCAACAGAGTTGGTTTAAATTTATCATAAAATTCATAAAATAAAAAAAAATGGCCTTGACAATGGGAAATATACACGCTAATTTTCAGAATCTTTGTACATCATTTCTGTTTTCTGTTGATGATCTCGTGGTTAGAACATGCTTCTTAAACTTTATGTACGAACTGTTACACCTGATCAGGACTGGCTGCTTTACTGGAGTTCTGAACCTTGTAGTTTATAAGGAATTAATAGTTTTCATTGAATTTACATATATTTTCAATTTTGTACAATGTCGTTATATCTTTCGAAGAACGTGCCCTTAACACTCAGTAAAAAAAACTTATAGGAGTATATGAATTTACGTTCAGGAAAATGTTGCAAGTTCAGTTATAAAGAAATTAATGTTTTATTTTTTGATCACTCATTGAATGTTTGCCTCCTTAGAATAATGATATCATTTCCTATTTTTCATGCATATCTTCAATAATATTAATAATAGTAGTAGTAAGTAGTGGTAGTAGTAATAATAATAATATAATTTTCTGTTAAGATTTTAGATACATTACCACTAAAAACATTGAATTCATATATATATATATATATATATATATATATATATATATATATATATATGTGTGTGTGTGTGTGTGTGTGTGTGTGTGTGTGTGTGTGTGTGCATGTGTGTGTGTGTGTTTTGACCATGTTGAGATTTCATTAAGAGCTTCGTCCCTTACAATTTTCTGCTCATGTGGAGTGCGCCTTTTTGAGAGTAAATGCACATACCTCGATCAAGGTATGTAAGATTGCATTGCTGTGATCACGTATTGTTCTGACGTATTAGTTTTGGTCCCAAAACGTTTTGCTCAAGAAATGACATCATCTGATTGTTTCATTTCTAACTGGAATCCAAAAGTTTGCTCATTCTGATTTTAGAGATCATTTCTGTGGTTCCCTCTCACTCTCTCTCTCTCTCTGTCTCCTTCTTCAAAAGAGGGAAATTATTAACGTGAAATATTTGTGTGGTCATTGATGTTAAACTTAGCTTTTGAGATCTGAATGTAGGAAAAGTGTGTAACGGCGCCTATCAGAATTGTGTTTTGTGAATCTCAAGCAGCTGCATTTCGAGTGGATTTTGCAAAACTTTTCACAAGCTTGTGTAAGGTAAAGTGAATTTTACTTATAATTACCATGGTATAATAAGGTGTATTAGGGAAATTTTGCCTTAGTGAAGTTATTATTGGTAAACCTTTTGTGTGTTATTGTGTTTGCAATCTCTTGATTTTTCACATTTTAATAATTGGTGATTTAACATTTACTTACTTAGCATTTTAAATATTTCTTGATAATTTTACATTGCATACTTGATTTAATTTTCATTCACTAAGATTTTCTTTTCAAATGTTGAGGAATTTTTTATAGTTTAAATTTTGCCTGATTGACTTAATTTCTTGATAAATTAACCTTAGTAATTTAAATCAAGATTTAATTCAATTTTGTGTTTTTTTAAGTAATAGTAACTTTTTTCAGATTGTGAATTCTAAGTATAATTTTTTTAATTTAAAGATAAATTTTTATATTTAAAATAAAAAAAAACTGGTTTTCATTTATTGACCACCAGTCAATGGGAATAATTGTGTGCATAAGGCAAAGTGATAAACATGTTTTGTTGCTTGAGTTTTGCTGAAGAGAATTAAGACCAGGGAAACAGTTTAAGTTGTTTAATGGAGTGATACCCTTTTGCCCTAGTATATTTCTTGTTTAAATGTCGATACCTCACACTAGTTTTAATAAACTTAGTTTGATTTTTCATGTGATTAACAAGCTTTTTAAGGGATCACTTTTAAAGTACTCACTCGTAATTTTTATTGTAATGAGATGTCAGGTATCAGGCTGAACTGAGGCAAAATTTTGAATTCTGTGATTAATTGTGTAATAACTAAGTACTTGATACACTTCAAAGACAATATATATATATATATATATATATATATATATATATATATATATATATATATATATATATATATATATATATATATATGTGTGTGTGTGTGTGTGTGTGTGTGTGTGTGTGTGTGTGTGTGTGTGTGTGTATATATATATATATATATATATATATATATATATATATATATATATATATATATATATATATATATATATATATATATATTCTTTGTTTCATCCGACCAAACCTAATACTGTAAAGTATTCAGAGCAAACAACAACTATACTTAATTCACCTGATCCAACAAAAGCAATTTAAAATTGATGAAACGTAGCCATCACTGTCTAAAGTTGCAGGGAAAAATTATTTTATAACGTTCAGAGCTTAAAATGTCTCGTCCACTTGGTTTTATCTCTCTCTCCGTTGTTTCTCTGCCTTTCCTATGTCTAAATTGAAATAGATATCTCTCTTGTTCTTAAGTTATTGAGATGATGTCTTCATAAGCCCCTCGTCACCATTTAATTATTGATAGTTAGTTTGATAACTAACAACTGGTAAGGCCTAACACCCCCTCTTGTCTCTTTTCCTCTCTCACTCTCTCTCTCCCTCACTTCTCACTCTCACTTTCTTCCAACACACTCATTCACTATCACAGAATTCAACATCCTTAGGTAATGTATCCACCGTCACATAGTGACAACTGGCAAATACATAAACCCGCTAATTCCTGCCTCTTGCTGATGTAATCATATAAAGTAAAATTATTGTTTTTTTTTATTTTATATTAGAATGTTATATATTCATTTCTATCTTTTATGAACGTGTATTCATAAAAACAAGAAATAACCGATTACCTTACATTCCTCCACGAAGGGAATGTTTGATACATTATTACGCCGTCACCATTATTACGTGGTCATAGATGCTGTACGGACATGCATAGCGGTAATTATTTTTCTACTGATCTACGCATGCGCGGATGAGGAAGAATTACTTACGTCTTGTCTTCTCTCTCTCTCTCTCTCTCTCTCTCTCTCTCTCTCTCTCTCTCTCTCTCTCTCTCTACTTTTCAGTCTGATCTGAATCTAACAGTATGATTTCACAGCAATAATGGAAAAACAACTGCAACTGTTGAAAGACACATCTGCAGGTGTAACCATTCTCGACACCCTTTCCATCACAGCTCAAACTGGCAACGTTTTTATAGAGAAAAATCGCTAATAATTTTCACTTTTAAAGCATTTCGTTATGCCAAATCTATTATAAAATATAATGTATCAGATTTAAGTATTTGTAACAATAAATTTATAAAAGAATGCTATTTATATTTAAAAATAATAACGGTTAGGTTTATAATAGTAGTGATATATGGCAACGATTCCTTTCACGTACTGTGGTAGCAGAGAGGTGGTAGGGAAGCTGGAACTTCGTCCGGTTCCTTCTAGTTTTATGCCCTGTAGGTTTTCAATGTTGATTTTATCGAGGTAAGAAAAAATTTCATTAACAATAATTATCATAAATTATAATCAAAATTCACGTAAATTCTGATGAAAAAATTGATGATATAAGGGATTTAGATTTATTGTTGTAGGATATGTGTGACAGCTCTTGAAAGAAAAGGTGGAGCATCAGGTGAAAAATAAGAATTAACCGTTAAAGCACTGAAGGAAAAGGTGACAGAACTAGTAAAAGCGAAAATTTCATTTGTTTTGTCTGTGTTTGTCTGAATTCCAACATTTCTGGGGTGACATAGAGGGGGTGTGCTAAATTTCGTCAGGGTCTGTCAAGCAGTTCAGATTTATATAGCATCCAAACAGCATAAAAACATTCTCTTATATATACAGTATATATATATATATATATATATATATATATATATATATATATATATATATATATATATATATATATATATATATATATATATATAATTATATATATATACCAATTCTCTACATGTACTTGCAAGAGACTGCGTGTTATAAGCCCCAATACTAATAATAGTATAGCAACTATAATAATAATTATTATAATTTTAAGACATCGCCTTACCAGCGAGAGTATAGCAGGAAATGATTTTAGGCTCTCCCCGTTAAAGCCCATTAAAGGCACTGTTCATCTAAGCAGTGAATTTGTTTCTTGAGTAATTGAGCTTCTGACATGGAATATCAGTCTCTTGCAAGTACTTATATATATATATATATATATATATATATATATATATATATATATATATATATATATATATATATATATATATATATATATAACAGAATTCCATACTTTTATAGACAATATATTTAAAAATCTTACAAAAAATATATAAGTCATCATTACTAACTAGTTACAAGTAGTTAGTAGAGACGGTCGGAATGAAAATGGCCACACCTGGGTGTGTTTTTATTACAGCAAAAGTTCTTGATATTAGTCATCTTAATTCTGGATCAAACCTGGAGGAAATTCGAAAGATGATACTTGACCAGCAGCGGTAATGTGAATGTATTAGCACCATTTTCATAATTTTATTATCTTCCTCGTTCTTCGTTCTTTCGTAGAGTTAACTCCTATCATTGAAATATTAGTTAAAATACCCCGAAGGAATGGCTTACATAATATCATATTTACCACATATTGCATAAGTATTAACGTTTCGATCATCGTAAGAACAAAATTCTCTGTCTCTCTCTCTCCCCGTATAAATCTGTTGATAATCTTGTTTTAGATGTGCTTCTGCATCTGTTTTTGTAACGACGTTATTGATATTGCCATTGAAAAACAAAACCTTTATTCCCAGGATTATAAATGCAATTTCTGTTTGTTGATTTTTATATGGTTTGGGAGTAGGTAATTTAATTATCTTGAATTTTTCTTGATTGTCTCTAAGAAATATTTCCCATATGCGTTCACCTTAGTTGAAATAGAGAGAATAGAAATAAGGGAAAATCAATTAACGTTCCGCTTATAATTTCCGTGACTTTCTGAATGAAACTTTTATTCGATGGTAGGTCTTTATTCCATATATGTTTATCTTGATTAAGAGAAATGCATACTTATAATTCAGTTTAATATTCTAAATTTTATCTATTTCTGACAATTTCTTTCATGCAGCAAGTGCAAATGAGACTTGATCCCTAAAACCCATAATCTTTGATGTTGATCAACCTTTCCGGGTTGTGTCAGTTGGTTGGTTGATAGTCACTGATGTGTAACGCGAGAATGAAGGTTACTGGAATTGAGTTGGGATGTTACTATAGATGGATACTGAAAATTTTCAGCAATATCCTGCACATGGTGCCATTAGGATTCGGAAATTTTGTTCTATGAGAGAAATAAATGCTCAGAATGAAACTTGCCTGTTGAGAAAAGCAATAGATTGCTTTTCTTTGTGAACGTAAATGTTTCAACCCTCATTGCTTGTTTCTAATCTTGGTCAGAATTATCATTTATACTGCTATATTTCACATACTGACAGATATCTTGAAGTGAATAAGAACAAACCCCATATGTCAGACGTATCATGGAAAGTTGAAAATGCTCGAAAGTTAGAGACTATTACAATAAAAGATGTCGTATTGATACCCTGCCAGCCACCCAGTTCCCAGCAAAACCATTGGAATAAATGGTTAATAATTCTAAATGCACAATATAAGCAATCTACACCAGGGTGGTGTTGGAAAGTGGATAATAAAAGAAACAGAACTAAATAATAGACTGCCGCCAAAAGAACTTTGCGAACAAGAACACTGATGTTCTAGTGGCAAAGGTGGACAGAAAATTAATAAGAAAAGTACAGGAGTGTTGAGAATGACTGATGGGAAAAGCCTCCATTTTGGAAGAAGAAAAGTAGAATGCTAAGAGTTTAAGTCCTCTCAGTTTGCTAAGAATAATGGATTACGTATCTTCGTTCAGTTCTAGAAGTGAAAAGAAAGACTGTATGTATGTATGTATGTATGTATATATATATATATATATATATATATATATATATAATATATATATATATATATATATATATATATATATATATATATATATATATATATATATATATATATATATAATCAGAAAGCTACAAACGTCCTTTAATATCCAATTCACCCTACCTCAGAAGTAATATATATTTTCATATATGTTACCGAAGAAATTTTAGTTGATAATAAGTCCACCGTCCCGTGAGGTCAGACCAGCGACGGACGAGGAATCAGGACTACAGTGACACACTAACCAGTCGGCCACAAGAGAGTATAAGTGAATACCATCTCCCATCAACTCACCCGTCGAACTCAGGTGTTTTGCGTTTGGAGACGATATCCACCCACCTCTGCCATGTTGACCGTGTGGTGCGTTTGTCGCGCGTGCCATATTATGACTATTTATCACATCACCGTGATTCATACAATCAGAAAGCTACAAACGTCCTTTAATATCAATTCACTCTACCTCAATTAAGTCATATATTACCGAAGGAATTTTTAGTTGATAATAAGTCCACCGATCCGTGGGGTCGAACCAGCGACGGACGAGGAATCGGGACTACAGTGACACACTAACCAAGTCAGCCACAAGAGGTATAAAGTGAATACCATCTCCCATCAACTCACCCGTCGAACTCAGGTGTTTAGCGTTTGGAGACGATATCCACCACCTCTGCCATGTTGACCGTGCGTTTGTCGCATCGGAGCCATATTATGACTATTTATCACATCACCGTGATTCATATACAATCA
>NC_089741.1:69818523-69821023 GCF_040412425.1 Macrobrachium rosenbergii
AGCAGATTCAATTTGGATGAGGCTGCTAGTCTCTAGACTTCTTACACCGTCAGCTGTAAATTTATTGTTATACTATCACATTTTCTTTACTCTTTGTATTGATATCAGTATTTAGTATTTCTTTTTAATATTTATCGACATACAAATATAATTTACAGTGAATGATTTTTAGGGAATTAATTCCTGCTAAGAAACCCTTTTAGGAAAAGAAACAAAAGCATTAAAAATTATATTTATAAGCCTGAATAGAAATATGGGTCAAGTGTGGGGCACGAGTGCATGGAATATCCCTTTGGCTTTGAAACAATGCTTGAAAAACGATATTCATAAAACAAGATGGCGTCATCTGCCATGCAACATTACCCTTTAACGATTGTGCCCAGTCACTCGTGAAAAAAATGACACGACTTCGGGTTTTATTGCGAGAGTTTCTGTAAATTACAGGTTCCGGTTTCCAAATATGTTTTCGAGTGTATTTTTCAGTGGGGAGATATATATATCATCAGACGCTTATATATATGGCTTTAAAATATATTTATTGTTATTACCTATCTTTTCTTTCCCTTCATTGTGTATCTTTTGTAGAAAGAATTCACGTTTATCAGTTTTAATTTTCATATTTTTAAAAGGATATAAATCTTAAATGTCATGGAGTGTTTGTATTCTTTATAGTATTTAGTAAATAGGTTTGTATGTTTGTATATATTTTTCTACCACCGATTACAAGAATGCTTTCAAAGAATATACGCGCTCTTTGAAAAATTTTAAACCAGAATAGCCGTCATCTTCTAGTGTTTAAATTCATGATGGCCTTTTGAACGAGGAAACACTAGAGAACAAAAAATATTTTTCTGTATTCTTTATCAATTATATGTAATAAGAACAGACTATCTATGTATGTTTATCTTTATTTTATATCATTATATCCCTTGTGCCTTGTAACTGCATGACTATTGAATATCACGATATTCTTTTTTTTTAAGATTACAGTACTTTTTACCATTGCTTGGAAGACGTTCGGTCAAAATGCTCACATCTTCAACTCATAATTAAATCCTCTTGATAGCACATCTCTCCAATCATTGATTTATTCAGAGAGCTATCTGTTTATCATCCTTCCTCACTGCACGTGCTTCCCTACATGGATACTTCTGTCCTCCTTAATTTACTTGTTCAGATTCGCCTTTGTATTTTAATCGTTTTATCTTTTTTGCTCTCATTTTCTTCTTAACCACAATGTTTGTCAACTTGAATTTACCTAAATGACGCTTTTCTATCATGCAAGTACACCACAAACAATTTCCTTTTATCTGTAGCTATTTTCTTTCACCCCACAACAAACTGATATTACTCCCTCCTCCTCTCTTCCACAATTCATTCTTTGGTCTGTTTCATAGGTACTACGGGTTGGGACCTGAGGAAGCAGTTTAAACTCTTGAAAATAAATTAGACTGGCCGCTGTCTTTTGGCTGTCTCATGGAAGGAAGAATTGGCAGCGTCTGAAATAGTTCATTGTGCCACTACAGCTGGCTTTTCAGAGTTTGTTTTAAAGCCTGAAGAGTCCACGAAAGAGAAGTTGTTACTGTTTTTTCATCATTTAATCATTCTTTATGTTGGAGTTTCCTTTGCTTACTATATATTTTTCCTTAATGTACGCAAGTATATTTACGACCTTAAAAGGAGTTTTATATAATGTGCACCGTATTTACACATGTGATAATTGTTAACGTGCATTAGTGAAAAGATATCTGTCTCTATGGTTCTCTATGAGAAAAATAAATGTTCAGAGTGAAACGCGGTTAAGTACCATCTATAAAAGCTTCTGACAAAATAAACACAATAGCAAGAGAGAGAGAGAGAGAGAGAGAGAGAGAGAGAGAGAGAATATGACTGTTAATCGTCCTGATAGGATGGACATTTATTTGTATGATAAACTAAACCACAACAGTATAATAAAAATAGTCAGCAGTGTTTATGATTTCATGCGTAATGTGCCCTCAGAGAATTTGCTGTCAGAATATTAATTTTTAATGCGCAAGAATGTTGCATATTCATGCAAACGGCTCCATATTGTTGCGGAAAAGAATATAAATTTACAGTTAGATATAAAAAAAGAAGCTCACTCCTGTTGTTTTCCAATCCTAAGCAACAATTTCAATGAAATTTTTGTCTAGGAGACTGATGTATGCATTTCACAAAGATTAAAGGAGAATAGAAAAGAAATAACTGTACTCTCGGTGTCATATCAGTACGATATGAACCAAGAGTACTGAGATTTCCGTTTGAAAAGTTGGGACACTGGCCACAACACGAATTAAGATGAGACCAAGCTATGTTTCAAAAGTTGATGCCTGTGCCAAAAGAAGATTCTGGAATTTGACACCATTAGTCAAAGTGAGAGTATCTTATCAGGAGGAAACAGGAAATCTGATATCCAGAAAAAAATCGATTTCTTGACCAAAGGGATAAGCCCGGCCGGTAAAGCCCATCGCAATTTTGA
>NC_089741.1:69826023-69828523 GCF_040412425.1 Macrobrachium rosenbergii
ATATATATATATATACATATATATATATATATATATATATATATATATATATATATATATATATATAATATATATATATATATATATATATATATATATATATATATATATATATATATATATATATATATATATATATATATATATATAATGAATGTTAGCATACTTCACTCGAAAAAATCGTAAGCTAAGGCTTGTCTAATCTCGATGCATAAGCCAAAAGAAACTTACCTGTAAATGACAATGCAATAGCCGAAAGTGCTTGTGCTTTCATTACAATATAAAAAAAAGGCTGTAATTATTTTTGGTTACCGCTTACGAATCACAGACACTCATTTTGATTCGATGACGCTCAAGTAATTTAAATATTTTACATGAATAAATAATTAAACATTGTCCTAGTGTTGATCTCTTGATAAAAAGACATATAAGTTATCAGTGAATGAATGTCAGACCAGAAAATATACTGAAAATATTCTTTACTTATTCTTGCAATTTTTGAATCCATTTCTACTGAGGAGTTACCAGATCATGTATTTTAGTATATAACGGTCAGAGGTGTTTTAGCCTAACTAAATACCACACTGGCTAATTTGTTGAATTCAACTCCTTTCTTTTTTTCTCAAAAACTTTATTTTTTCCGCCAAACTTGCAAGATAAGAGAATTTATTAGGGCTTTTTTTTTGTATACAGTAATTAGTTTCTTTGATAACTGTCCTGTTATTTATAAGCAAAACAGAAATTGATTTAAACGGGTATTAATTGTGAATCTATTCAACAACTAAAAAGATTCTTTTCCCCTCTTCCTAGACCTTTAGTTGAGGTGAATTCCCAAATGTAAGATAATTTAATGAAAAATGAATAACCCGATCTGTGTAATGAAGTATTTTTATAGTGAAACTGATTCCCTTGTAGTACACAGAGTGCATAAACGGCACACTCGTCAGTAAGATAAAGAACACAATTTTAAGATGTCAGTGAGGTCACTTTTCTGTTTTAAAGCAAAGATTTTGTAAGCCAGTGAGGATGATTTTGTACTCCTTCTTTCGAATGACATGCAGTTAAATATATATCATGACTAAAACAAAAAAAAAAAGTAGACAGGGGCAATTTTCTTGCAATTTTGCGTGAAATGTCGCCAAAACTTTTATCGTCACTGAAAAATATCAGTCTCGCGTGAGACACTTAATATTTGCGAATAGCTGACAGCCCATGGCAAAAAGTATTTCCATTAACCGAACTCTGTTTAAAATGTCCTTTACTAATTATATCCTGCCTTTTTATAGGTTTTCGATGATTGCCCCTACCCAGCAACCAAGTATCCTTTTTTGGCTTTTGTTTTTTTATGAAAGAATTCCGTTTTTGTTGTTAAAATGAATTAGAATAAATTATCCCGTTAATGTTACAAAATGTATATCTTTAGTGATTTGCTTAAGCGTTTCCACTGCCAGAATATATATGCAAACATTACCTTCTGCATTTGCATAGATTTTTTTTTATTTTTACCACTGCGTCTCATATAGTCATTGAGAGAGAGAGAGAGAGAGAGAGAGAGAGAGATCAAATTCTCAGGCACTGGAAAAGGATGTAAATGCTAAAACTTAAAATTTGTTATGCTTTACACAATGACAAAAAACAGGAAATCAGAACCGAGTTAAAAATATATTCGGTTTAAGATATTAATGCATTTGATGACGATTCACCATTATTATTATTATTATTATTATTATTATTATTATTATTATTATTATTATTATTATTATTATTATTATTATTATTATTACAAATCTTCTTCACAATCCCACGTGAATATGTTTATAAAATACAAAATCCACATTTATGTAAGTAATGTATTTACAAATGATAAAATAAATTCAAGAGCTTTGGAGGCCACACTGGCTCCCTTCTTTCTAGCTGAAGAAGGGAGCTGAGCAGGCCTTTGAAAGCTCCTATTATTTTATCATTTATAAACTACATTACTATAAATAATTTTGTATTTTATTATTATTATTATTATTATTATTATTATTATTATTATTATGTGTGTGTGTATTATCCTAATGTATTTTTGGTCATTTTATCATTGTAATTGTTATCATTACTATTATCGTTTATCCCTGGTCGTTTTCTTAAGTAGATACCTAGGGAATTAGTGGTTATATCATCACTTTTTTTTTTACCTTCACCCAATTTTCAAAGCTGAGACTTAAGTTTAAAAGGTCCAGTTATATAATTTTCTTTACTACTCAGAAACTTAAAATTGTATAGCAACAATATGTTTAAAGGGAAATTATCATATTAAATAATTACTGAAAGCCAAATTTAGTAATTTTATGAACAAAACATACATTTACAACTTTGCTCCAAATTTGCATCTTTTAGTGTCACATGTAAGTAAACAGATAACATTACATAGTGGTATTAGATTTCTATAAAATTTGCATAAAGGATAACCTTTGGAATTATTGATACACAATAGTTATTCTGTATACTGGAGTCC
>NC_089741.1:69833523-69836023 GCF_040412425.1 Macrobrachium rosenbergii
CACAGCTAGTTGAAGAAATCTTCTAAAATCATCCGAGTTAAAATTATGGAATAAGGTATTAGGATCCGGAAATAATTTACGCATAATAATGTTAATGGTCTCTTCAACAGGAACACTTGTGAATAGAGACTCGACATCTAGGCTGGCCATAACTAGGTCTGAGTCTTGAGGGAGAACGGCATTCTTGAACATGCAGGAGTTCGTCAACGTATATTCATTTCTGGTGAGAGATTCAAGAAGAGGAACCAGAAATTTTGCCATTTTATGATTTGGGGAAATACCATTTTTGCACAGGTTTTTTTTTTTTTTTTTTTTACCAACAATTGTTTTCCATCTACCTTATTCTTTCAATATGTGCGGAAAATATTCAACAACAACTTCATGCCAAAGTACAAAATTCCAACTGTTCCCAAACTTCAAACCAATGCCAGTGTTCCATTTTTACATGATTAAACTTTTAGCCAAAAGCTTTCTCAAATTATTTCTAGACATTATGGAGCCGTAAAAATTAACTTAATTCCAATGATTCATCTGAAAATTGGTTCTTTATTCATTACTAAAGACCGTTTAAGAGACCTTATGACGTCTGGGGTGATTTATAAATATGATTGTCCTCGGTGTTCTCGAGGCACTTACGTGGGTTGCACCCAAAGACTTCTCAAGGTTCGCGCCGATTCTCACAAAGGTGTCAGCTATCGAACGGGCATAAACTGAGTAATCCCGAATTTTCAAATATCAGAGAGCATGCCAAAAAATGTGGTAATAGCATTGAATATGATCAATTTAAAATCATTACAAGGGCCTTCCGAGCTAGCACTCTCTATCTGGAATCGCTAATTACCAAACAGACAGTACCATTGTTGAATGCCCAAAACTCCTCCACCCCTCTCTCCCTGTCGTAACCGGCTTCTTTGCTTTTCACTTAACCACATTCCGGTCGGCCTCCTTCTCCCTTCTATACAGGTTGGTACCTCCAGCAGTGCCTAAACTATCCTTATATACAAATGTTTTTATTAAAGAGATTTTTGTATAATTTCTATGTATTTATAATTCACAATACTTATTCTTTTATTGCAGCCTTGAAAATGAGACTAGTTGTCTTGAAACGTCGGCACAAATAAAGATGATTTATGTGCCAGTCTGTTTCACTGCCCTCAATTTTTTATATATCTAACTGATTAGCTGTCCTGCCTGTATCCTTTATATATATGTATATGTATATATATATATATATATATATATATATATATATATATATATATATATATATATATATATATATATATATATATATATATATATATATATATATATATATATATATATATATATATATATATATATATATGCATGTAATATATATATGCATGCATGTGTGCCACTCATAGCCCTTTTCTCAAGAATAACAATTTCATTCAACATTCAGTTCCAAAAGCTTATCACTGCTTATCTTCAAGAAGCTTCTGCATTAAACCTAGATATACTAAATACTTTTTCGTCGGCTGTCATAATTTTAAACTTTATTAAGTTAGTGATCACTGCTGAGACCTGCTCTCTTACAGCTCTTACAAGCCTCGGTGATCTCTCTCTCTCTCTCTCTCTCTCTCTCTCTCTCTCTCTCTCTCTCTCTCTCTCTCTCTCTCTCTTATTAATGGCTATGTGATTATTTGGTTTCAACGGCTGCCCTCAGGAGACTTCCATGTGTATTTATGGATGCCCTTTTGTTGGAAAAAGGTACCCCCAATTGTAAGATCATTTGCGAAACAGAAACTAAGAAACTGGATCCCATCTTCGTTTGCAGTCCATCCTGGGCCTTCCTTGTCTATTACTTCATCCACGCATTCAGTTTTTCTACCAACTTGATGATAACAGATCAATATCGACTTTGAAACTGATAAAAAAAAAAAATTGGAGAAGAAATATATTCAGAAACACATACCGTACAGTTTCGGAGCGTCATGCGCTTCTCTTCAGTGGGTTTTATTGTCTCCACGCTGAAGAGGAGCATGACGCTCTGAAACTGTATGCGCTTCAAAATTTATTTGTTCTCCAAACTGTGATTTTTTCAAATTTTCTACCAACTTTTGCATCTATATCTCGAACAAGTATTATATCTTTTCTGGTATTTCGTCTATAAAATTCTGCTGTTCTACATAAAATTCATATTTTAATTCTTCGGAGAGTTCATTTGTTAGTGCAAAGCACAATGCAATACTAACACAGCACTATTTTGATTTAAATCTTCCAAAACGTCATCGTCTGCTCTCGCTCCTCCAGTCAGTCAGTGATTTCTATGCAACTGGTGTTAAGGTCAAACCTATTCCTCTCTGCTAATTCCTTCTGCTCTTCCTGAATAAATATACACATTTTCATCTTCCAGTCTTTCTTTCTCCATCCCACTGCACCGTTTCACAAACAACTTAGATGCCCCGTTCATATCTCTTGTTTCCAATTTCTTCTTAGAATTTACGAAAAAGGAAAGGCTGGGTGCCATTTCTAA
>NC_089741.1:69841023-69846023 GCF_040412425.1 Macrobrachium rosenbergii
TCACAACAATTTTCGCGTAATTTGGCTTCGGGCCTTCTTTATGAAATATGGATGAAATTAGCTACGCCAAAAACACTGCATTGTTTGTATCGGTAAGGCAATCCGTGATTTATTTTCTGTCTCTTTACTCCTTTCCATTACGTATCAGTGACAATAATAATACCAATAACGATGATAATGATGATCGTTAGGCTCGGCACTTTCTAGCCATATGGGTAAGTAAGTCGTCTCCTTAACATCAAGATTGACTTTCAAAGCCTTTAGTGGTAATGAGTGGTTAAGAATAAATAAAAATTGAAAAGTAATCTAAGTTGAAGAATTAATACTGTACAAACACTATATACCTTTCACACTCACTATATTATTATTATTATTATTATTATTATTATTATTATTATTATTATTATTATTATTAATTATTATTATTATTAATAAAAATCTCATCATCGTATGAGTCAGTAAAACAGTGTAAATATATAATAAAAATATACACAAAAAAAGAGCTTTCGAGAACCTGCTTGATTCTCCTGCTCAATCCGAGTCAGATTGCGCAGGAGAATCGAGCAGGTTCTCGAAAGCTTTCGTTTTGTACATATTTTTACTATATATTTACACTATTTTAGTGACTTATACGATTATGATATTTTTATGAATAATAATAATAATAATAATAATAATAATAATAATAATAATAATAATAATAGTGAGTGTGAAAGGTATATAATGTTTGTACAGTATTTTCTTCAACTTGGACTATTTTTCAATTTTTATTTATTCTTGGGGCTCATTAATGAATAAAAGCCAATCTTGACACCATTGTGAATTGCTTCACCATTATTATTATTATTATTATTATTATTATTATTATTATTATTATTATTATTATTATTATTATTATTATTATTATTATTCAGTATTTATGTAGTTGAATCACATTCTATGTATCTTTGGGACTGACCAAAGGCTTTGTTATTGACTGAGAGTTGAAGATTGAATGAGGACACAGTCAAAGAAGTTAAAAAGCTGAATGGGAGGGGGTGGTGCCAGAGGACGATAATCAAAAGGCTATCTATCCATCCATTCTAGGCCTCTTCCTCTTAACGCTTAACATGTCTGAATTATTTTTTTCACCAAAATACCATCTCAATCTTTCCACATGACGGATCTGTCTCAAAATTTTTACAATTTATTTTGTTTAGCAATCTATTATATTTATTCCCAAGTACCTATAATTGATTAAGAACTTTCATTCATGCTTTCCATGAACTTGAATAAACTTACTCATACTTACATTTATCTAAACTTGCTCTTTTTAAGAATATAGTCACATTCTTTCACTAGTTTCTATAGTTTCTCATTACGATCTTAAATCAGTAAAGAACTAGACATTTTTCGTAACATGCAAATATCAACAATTTCACACTGTGTTATGAAAACTACATTTTCGAAAGCTGAATAAATTTCAGATTCATGATAGTTAACCTTAAAATCAATAGAGTATTTTCGATAAGATCAACTAGCCAAAGACGTTCTTCTTCACCCAAGCTGCAATCATCCACAGTCGATTAACTATCAAGATGTATAAGGAACTGCTTTGGCTTTCGTAAATACATTTTGCCATTCTTCTCAATAAACAAGAAAAATATCTTAGGCCTATCACTTCCTCAATCTTATATTTCCTTGCCGATTTGCGGTTTGACCCATTTTTATATCTAATCAAGAATCAGCCACATAAATTCTCTGGGACGCCGTAAACCCTTCAGCATCAAACAAATGATATTCTTTGCCTCCCTTTTCTTCTGAGAATGCTGTTGATTTTACAGTAATTACTGCAAAACGTATCCTATACTTTTTGTGTAAAATTTATTTATGTATAAGCTGAATAAATTTTCTATAAATATATATGTAAAAACAATAAAGTTATAGAAAAAAATTGAGCAATTAATTAAAGATATAAATGTTGTTGAAAGAGAAATATATGTAAAAATAAGTAAATTCTTCACTATTTATCTTATCAAAAAACACTTGAAATATTATTCAAAATATTCAATAACCACTTGTAAACACTATTATAACAATAACAAAAGCGAAAGCACTTCACAAACGCAGATAAATGACAACAAAGCAAAAAACAATGAATGCTAAAAAGACATGCTGAACTCAGTCAAAACAGGAGGTGACGTGCTTGAGTTGGGGGAGGACTGTGGCGCATGTACGATAGCTATCAGCTTCCTGTTTACGTTTTCTTGTAGGTCCAAGATCTGCCCGCGCAATGGCGCAGTCATCATTTTCTTCGGATGAATTTTTTTTTGTGAATTTCCCCCGAAAATAACTCGAGGATGACGCGGAAATTGCATCGCGTCATCAGAGCACTTACAGCAAAAAATTTATTGACACAGTTTCGCATCATCGGATCACCACAGGGTTAAAAGGATTCTGGGCACTTGCATATCTTTATTCATCCAAATCCCACAATCCATAACTAGGCTGTCCATTTCTAAGATATTACTGTAAAAGACAGACCACTGAAAGGTAACCATAACCAGGAACTCTATAATCCTTGGTACACCATTCTTCATTTCAGAAAGTCTCATCACTATGTACTCTCTTCACCCTCCGATCACATACAAAATTCAACCTCAGAGACAATTACATGTCACTGTCAGAAATTTTAAACTCTTCATATGGATCTTTTGTTTTTTTGTTTTTGCATTTTTCAAACATTCCATAATAATTTACTGGTACTTTGCTTTGAAATGACTCCAAAAATATTATCACAGCATGGATAGTAACTTTACAGGCACTGTAAAAATTAAAAGATAGATAGACAGGAATTACACAGGCCTAGTGACTAAAGTAGTTGATATGAGACAAAGAATTAGCCTAGTGACTAAAGTAGTTGATATGAGACAAAGAATTAACTGCCTCTGAGCAGTCCCTAAATCTAGTGGTGAGTGGAATATCTTTCATCTGTAGCACTATTCATGTGGACCTCTTAGCAACATCTTTTAACTGATAGTTACCTAACTTCATTTTACTGGCAGCCTCCCAAAACATATTGTTACAACCATAAAAATAAAACTTACCTCAACACTGGAAAAAGACAGATAAAAAATATTTAAAGAATATAATCAGCCCCTAAAATATTAATGTACCAAATTTAATAAAAATCACAGATAAAACAGGGAAGACTAACAATACCAGTAAAAAAAAAAATACTGATAATCAAATGGTAATTAGTAACTATGATCTCCAGAGTCCATGGGTATTCCTATACCATGCTTTATTTTAAGAAACAACAAACAGTAATTATCACATACTCTTTTAGTAGAGAACATTAGGTCTCCGCCTCAAAGCAGTCCTCAAATTTGAACATTGGTAAGATTAACATCTAGAACACTTCTCGTGTGAAACTGTCTGCAATATTCTTCAACAAAGAACTGCCCAACTACCACTTACCAGCAGCCTGCATGGCTGACTATATACTGCAGATAGCCTGGAAGTTTACATCTTCCCTCAATTAATTTATAATCTTTTCCAACAAAACCAAAAAATTATGAGGTATAAATTTAACATCAAAAAACACTAACAAGACTCCCTACATCTCAAAACTAATCCCTTTTAAATAATATGGAACAATTTGATACAAAATATGGGATAAATTATAACTAATATTGCATGTTTTATAAGCAACAAAACTAAACCAATAAACACGAAATTGTCATAAAACAAGAAAAACTTATCTTTAATTAGTTAGCATACCTTTTTTTTACTGATTCAGAGGCACCTGAAGAAACATCTAAGAATGAAAGTTTGAGAGGAGTGGTATGGCAATGGGCAACCCTGGATTATGAATCAGCATACAAGGTTTTTATTACTGCATGTGAACATTGGAATTTCAAACATGACGTCATTGGGGTGCTGAATTTCTATTGGTCGGCTGGTCTCATCCTCTCACTGGCTGTCTGAGTGGCTGCATGGTATTTCTGGTGCTCCATAGGATGCATCCTAGGCCACAGGTTTCAGCCAAGGGCATGGGCAAGGGCGTAATTCCCATATCTGGCCAATAATATTGATTTGCTTCATTGTCGGTAGTCGTGCCCAGGGGTGTTCTGTCGCTCATGTTTCCCTTGGGATTCTCACAGATGTCCTGCGGTTTCCTTGAAGAAGGGAGAATGAAATGCTTGTTCCTTGGTATATTTAATGCAGGTCATTGTTGATTTATACTCACAGCTGCTATTTGCCATCTGTGGAACCGAGCTTCTCTATGCATGATTGCTGTACCTTCTAATTCTCTAGTGTCAGCTAACTCTCATGGTTGTTTATGTAGTGTTGAAATATTACCCCTTTGTTCTGGTAAGCTTGCAATCACCTACACAGAGTTGCAGTGGTGCAACCTATGTAGTAATTACTGAGGGCTTGACATGTCCTTTCAGTACCCTTAAATTTGTATACTATGTTGGTCAACTCCCATATCTCTCTACAGGGACTAGTGTTATTTCCCATATCAAGGGTGCTGACTAAGTTCAGATGGCAGTAGGCACATAATGAAATCCTTTCGTCAGGATTCGTAGGTGTCATAGAGCTATTAACTATTCTCTTCATTGCCTTGACCTCTTCCTTGAACTTGTTTTGATATGTGGCTTTGTAGTACAGCATGATGTTTCTCAATAAGGTAGGTGTCATCACTGTTGTGCTGGAATATAAGTCTAACTGTTTTCGTATGCAACCTTCTATGAGATTGCTGCCATATCCTTTATAAGTTAAGAGCTCTCTAGTACATTCGAGGTCTAAATGAGTAGCTTTCCATGTGGAGCAGTGCACAATTGCACGTCTCACATATGCGGCTACCACAGAGCGTTTGTAAGTGTCAGGGCACGCCCCTCGGGTGTTAAAGAACTGACCCACATTAGTTGCCTTCGGCACCATTTTCACTGGTGAAGTTTAGGCATGAGTTCCTCTTAAGGCATACTGAAAATGAGCAGATTATTGGATCTAAA